>NC_056746.1:761121001-761198501 GCF_019279795.1 Protopterus annectens
GTGCTCTCTGAATTAAATTTTCTTCACTGAATCCTTCACATCACAGCTGCTCCATAACCTCGGTTTCTGTTTCTTTAACTTCTATATTGCTAATCTCCTTTTCTAGTTTTCCTCTTTGTCTTCTTATTTTTTGTATTGCAAAGTTTTCCATGTCTGGATTCCTTTGCCTGTATTTCTCTTCAAATATCTTTGGTGTTGCTCTTTTTGTACTGATTAGTTTTGCATAAATATTACACCATGTTAAATCTCTTTTCCTTTTCCATGTCCATATTTCTTCTTCAGATGGCTCCCGATCTTCCTGTTTCTCCTTAGTTTGTGGACTTGTTCCATAATGCCGTGATGTAACCTGTGTTAGACCTTCTACACCAAATCTTTCACTTCGCAGGCACTCCATAACTTCAACTTCTATTTTGAACTTCTACTTTGCTAATCTTTTCTACATTCCCTCTTTGCGATATTATTTTTTTATTATGAAATTTTCCATATCTGGATGCCTTTACCTGTATTTTTTTAAATATCTTTGGGGCTGCCTTCTTTATATTGATTAATTTAGCTTTCAACTTTGCATAAATATTGCACAATATCAAATCTCTCTTTCTTTCCCATGTCCATTTTTCTTTTTTATACTTTTCAAAAATATCTAGGTTTTGTCATTTATATTTTCACACTTCTTCAGATGCTTCTTTTTCCAAACAGATCAACAAACAGATCAAAGTTTCTTGGTCTATATACTGTTCTTCACAAATCTATAGTATTAATGAACACACATTTTTATTTGAGGCTTCTGACAGTTTTTCTTGTTGAAGTATTTTTCTCCCTCTAATTTCTCTCTTAATCTTTTTTGTATATCTTGTGTCTGGAAATTCTGCATTTTTTGCATAATAGTAACAATACATAATTTATTTCTTATCCTCAGTAGTCCACTGTATCAGCTTTTGTGACTTTGTGGACTACTACTTCCTTCTAGAACAGTGGGGCCATCCTGCCCCTTGGTCTGGCCCCATTGTAGAAGTGTTTCCATATTTTGAGGATTCTACACTGTCATTTTTTTCCAGTCCTGGCACCAGTGTGCCTACCATGATTGGGCACTTTTTTATCTTGGGTCTTGTGTGCCAAGCTATCTTTTTTAATTTTGATCTACTTCTGTCCATGATATATGCTATACAAATACAGCCAATGTATCAGTGTTGTCTTGGTGAGATTTTGTGGAAAACAGGGTCCACCTCATGAAGGTACTCATCAATACTTGAGGATGAATTCATTTTCAGCAATACTACTTTCCTGTGCCTGCTGACTGATCATCTCCATTTGGACCCCACTAACTTATCACCTCTCCACTCAGATGCACTTTCTGTGTATATTCACTATTGATGACTATACCTCTTTTCAATCCAGATTTTCACATAATGTCCAGATTTTTGGATCATATTTTTGGTGTAATTTGTTATAAAATTGTAGTTTTCTGGCAAATCATTGACAAATCATGGATGATCAAAGTCAGAAAATAATGACATACATTTGAGGTACAGGCTTCATACCTTTCAGAAAATCCATGTTAATGCAAAACCTGTTTTTCTGTCAACTTTCTAAGTTTGTAAGAGCAATGCTTATAAATTGTCCTTATTTCTTGGCCTTTGTCCCCCATTATTTATGCATTTGTCTAGATTTCTTGCCCTAAAGTTGAGGGCTATGGTGATGATATGGAGGATCTGAGTTTTCAAGGATAAATGGGCTTTGGATAGTTGTCTCTGGTTTGAAGTTTGCACTGAATTAGCCTGTAATATGCTGCCAGTGTCCACTAGATCTGAGTAGGCAATGCCATTTTTGAATAACTTCTGAGGAATGTGGGTGTTATGTGGTATAGATAAAGAAGGATCTGTAATTATTTTTAGCTTCTGATGCTAACCTAAGTTTACAGTTTACCTCAGTTTTCCTAATTTTTTTATATTACGTGACAATTTCTTGGTATTATCTTTGCTTTGACGCTCATTTATTCTGTTGTATACATTAAAGAGTTGTTTTTTTGTGTAGTTTATTTATTTTGTAGCTGGTTTGCCCTTGCATTTCTCAGTATATTTAGATCTGCTTATACTTTTACCTAGGTGAGCACATAATTTGTGTGTTTGTGTGTGTGAGTGTGTGTGTGTGTGTGTGTGTGTGTGTGTGTGTGTGTGTGTGTGTGTGTGTGTGTGTGTGTGTGCATATGCATGTGTATGTGTGTGTATGTGTAGCTACTTGCTGTATCAATGACATAAGTAATACTGTTATACGTACATTTGAGATGATTTGTACGTTTGACATTCCCTGACAGTGGCATCCATTGGTTTTAAGATATTAAAGGTAAATGTTACCAGTTTATGACTGGACTTAACTTAATATGGAGATTACAGGAAAATGGTACACATGGATGCATATTTGTAAGCACCAGGTCTAGAATATTTTGACCTCTTGTGGGTTCTTCTACTATCTGGTCTAGGGAGTTTTTATTAATAAGTGTAGAAACTTTTGAACATAGCTTACATTCAAAGAATAGGTGTCCTGATTTATTTAGGGGTAGGTAATGTCTCCTATTATAATGGAGGTTGTGACGCCTGTGCACTGGCCCAGTCATCAAGGAGTTTCAATCCTCACCACTAACACCAGTTAGAGGTGTCCACATTGGAAGGATAACAAATACACACAGAGTAAAGTACAATTTCCCGTAAGAGCACACAGAGATCACAGTCAGTCTGGGGCTGGTTTCTCCCTTTTTCTCCAGATCCCTAATAAGATTCCCTACTGGCACAGCTATAGGGTACAGATCTCAGCCGAGTAGACAAGCCAAAACCTCCAGTCCCCTCTCTGTCTAGCCAGTGCTTTGTGTCCCTGCCCAAGTAGCTGACACACATGCACTTTGAGATTTGGTTTATATACAAACACACAGACACTCCTGGGGAAGGCTGGCACAGGTTTTCCAGCTATGCCCCCTGCTGTCAGACTTTAAGGTAGTATTCACTGCCACCAACTACTCTTATCAGCTACTAAAAAGGCCCTTACCAAAGGGTGTCCAATTATTACTGTGCAATATTATTATCCATTTAGTAAGTGTGATGAACAGCAAGGGTTATTTGGAGTGGTTTTGTACAGTAGCACTATATACATGCAATATACTCTAGAGCTTAAATTATCTCTACGCAAAACAGCCACAATTGAAAGGTTTAAAAATATTTAATAATAAATAATTAAAACACAAGACAAATCTTCTCACTTCAACACAGTGCTAGTCAAGAGTTCAGAAATCATAGGAAAATGCTTAAAATAATACTGTAGAATAGTCAGACATAAATATAGAAAGCAGCTAGATTAAATCTGACCAAATTCCTATCTAACTCGAAGAGCAATCACAGTTCTAAATAAACTTACATATAGAGCAAAGGCAGAGTACTGGTGAGTGGTCAATTCTTCAAACAAAATCTAAAATGCTCTCTCTTTCGCTCTGAGATCTCTTAAATTGGTAATACATCAATACTGATTCATTTTAGACTACATCATTCTTCTCTGGTTCCCAGGCTAACAGAAACTCAGAGTTTTAACATTTCTTTGATCTTGCACCTGGTCAGGAAACTACAGCAATAAAAGACATTATATATATGTAAAATCTGGTAATTAACTCTGGTCTCAAAACAAAAGGAATTCCTCAGTCGAAACATTATGTCTCCGAGCTTTGAGATCAAGCAGTCATACAATGCTTGACTTATCAGCTTTCTTCCAGCAGAGTGCACTGTGGTTACATTTTTTTGAAAACAGCATTACTGAATTTTATATATAAACATATTACATATGTAGTTATAACCTAGATTCAACTGTTGATTAAAAACAAATTGTGTCTTTCGGCTTTTCCCAGTTAGGGGTCGCCACAGCAGAGCTCTGGTCCGCTAATGATTGGTAGTGGATTTTTACATACCGGGTTACCAGCCCTGACACACAACCTTCAATGAAGGCACGCCCCATTCACGTATGCCTCCACACAGAAGACGCTCTAGCTGAGAATCGAACGGGACAACGTTTTGCTATGAGGCGACAATGCTACCGCAGCACCACCACCGCAGTTTGTTGATTAAAAACAAGGGATTTTAACTTATGCTTTGGAAAATATAAATGGATGTCTTTGTAAATACTTTAGTTTTTTTTTGTATTTAATATGTATATTTGTTGATTAAAAACAAATATACATATTAAATACAACAAAAACTAAAGTATTTACAAAGACATCTGTTTATATTTTCCAAAGCATAAGTTAAAATCCCATGTTATGTTGTTATACATTCTTTTTTAATAATTCCTGTAAACTAACCCACATATTATAAGAATAGTTTTTTTCTAGAAGTTCTTTTCTTGATAGTCCAAAATTCCATGTGACAAACTTCTATAATAGCATTTTTAAACTCATAGAATGTTGGAGAAGATTCAGAGATCCAGTATTTTGTTATGATTTTCCTAGCCACTGTAAGAATTAACCATAACAAAGAGAGCTTAATTTTTTTAATGTTAGAATGAATTGGCGTGTTTAAGAGATTTGGTTATGTTAAAATTGTCAGTAAATATGGCTTGTAGAAACTTATTTACATTTTCCCAATAACTTTTCAGTTCCTTGCAATCAAAAAGCATATGTGCCCAATCAGCATTTTTTTCTACTTTATATCTCTTGCATACATTTTCTTTTTTAGTAATCTTATTCATAATAAAAGGAGTATAAAATGTCCTATGGATAAAATTCCATCTGTATAGTTTCCATCTAAGTGAGGCTGTAGTTCTACAAGCTGATACCAGAATATTATTTGTATCTTCTTCAACAGGTAGTTTATCATTTATAGAAGTATAATAATTCCACAAGTAGTCAGCGCCTTTATGTTTCACCTCTAATTATCTTATATATATATGTGTGATAGTTTGCTTTTGAAAGAAGTTTTATGTTGTATATTTAAGACTAGATAGTTTAACAATAATGGAACAGATTCTTTATTGGAGGGAGTTATTAAATCAAGTTCTATGTGGGTAAAACTAATAGGATACTCAGAGAAAGAATTAGAGAACATATATATGCCATCAACAAGTTGGATGAAAGGAACTCCTTAGCAAGACACGTAGTACAATATGGTACTAGTCATAGATTTACATTTATGGTATTAGAAACAGTATACAGAACAGTGAGACTAGGTAACATCAAGACTTATACAGAGAAACAGGAAGGCAGATGGATAATTAAGCTACAAGCAGATAAGGGTCATGGCCTGAATGAGAGAATATCTCTAAAACAATTTTTAGCAGATCATTCTTTGCCTCATTAATATAATGATTATTCAGTTGTGGGCATTCTCATATGAGATGTATGTATTTTTTGTAATAAAGTTTTTTATAATAATGTTTTTTAGAATAAGATTTCATAAGTACATATACTATACATACATTTTATATGTATTTTTGTAATAAAGTTTTTATAAACAATTTTTATAATAAAGTTTTTTAGAATAATATTTTAATAAGTAAATATACTAAACATTAATTTAATATGAATTGTGAATGAGAGTTTTCTATTCATTTTATCTGTGTATCTTTAAAACACTAATGAGTATCTTAATTCAGCGTGTAATTTTATTGGTTCAATAGTTTTTGAACTACTACTTAAAAAGTTTTTTTATATTTTTGTGTTATCTAAAGTCTGATGAAGTGTCCTTAGTGATGTGAAAGCGACTTGTGGAATAAAAGCATTAGCTTCGATTGTCATGGTGTGCCTCTTTTTTTTTTTTTTTTTTTTCGTTCATTAGTTGTTAAATCAAGTTTCTTTAAAATAAATTGCCTATATGTTTGTAATTCTAGCCACGGATTGTTTTCTAATTTAAATTCTTGGGTTAAGCTATCCATTTATTTAATTTCATTATTTAACAACAACTGAAACCAATATATTAATCCTTTTTCTTTGAATAATGTTATTTTAATGGAATCAGAAGCAGAAACAATTCCTTATGTAAAGGCTATAGGGTGTATGGGAAAAAACATGCTTTATGTATAGGATATTTGTATATGAAGTTTCTAAAATTTATTATAATAGCTGAAATATAGCTAGTAGAATGCTTTGGTGTTATTTGAGTTGTAAAAAGATGTTTCAATATCCAAATAAAGGGATTATTTAAAATGTTTATTTTGTATGTCTGTGGACTAATAAATATGTCCTTGCTAATTGCTTCCTAGTACATCTTCCATTTAGCAGAGTATAGAGGATCCAGTAGTAAAGTTATTGATTTGATTATGGAAGAAATTGAGTATAGCTCTACATCTGGGAAGGTAATTCCTCCCTTTATCCAGTTACTCAAATGATGTTTTAGGGCAATTCTAGATTTGTTAGGAAACCAAAAGAATCTTAATATCAATGAATTTTGTTTTTTAACTACTGATTTTGTGGGAAGTGAAGAAATTGATTGTATGATATATAATATTTTTGGGAGAATAATCATTTTAATTATTATCAGTCTTTCTTCCATTGTAAAGAATATTTTGTTTCACTTTGTTATAAGGGATTGAATATTAAGTATGTTGTTGTAATTATTATATGTTATGTTTTTGATATCCTTGGTTAATGTTATACCTAAGTATATAAACTGACCTGAGTCACTGTGGTTACATTTTTGAAGTTTAACATTTAACACAGTTTTTTTGTTTACATATAAGAGGACAAGCCTGTGGATTATATTCATATTTAGAATGACATAGAGTTATATACAAAATTCTATCCAGCTAGGCTGGCAGCCTTCACATGTCTTCACAGAGGTTTGCTTAATGGATGTTTTTCATGTACATTTAGAAACTTAATGTGATTTTTGTAGACATAGAGGGAGTTTATAACAGACTATGAGCTGTTAATTGGGTCCTGTTAATGTGATATGGACATGGATGAGTTAGTTTTGTAGGGTCGCAGGAATCTGCTTTGTGTTGATATGATATTTCTTATGTATGGAGACTCCACCTCAGTTGATATCAGGTCTAAGGGCATGGAATACATAAAACCCAGGTATGGAGGGTTGCTATATGAATATACCAAATTTTGGTGATTACACACTCATTGATGCACTCAAAACACAGGAAAGCCTCACGATTGGGCATTTTATTATTGAGACTCCTGGCATTGATAAGAGGATTCATGCCAAATGTACTTTCACCCCATCCAGTCGTATAACCTTGTAGCCCCCATTCTTTGATTTTCCTGTCAGTTTCTGTGAACTAATGTTTATCTCTCTGCTTGAATTTGCAAAATAAGCTTTCACTGAGTCAATCTCCAACCCCCTCCTTGAAAAATGCTTTGTAATGTAAATCCCAGTGTAATCTGGGCCTGATCCATTCCATGCCTGTCCTTTATTTCACTCCCATGTACCTGTAGTAGATCCAAATATTCTGTTAAGATGTAATAAAATTGACTTGCTTGGTGTTCTGTTTCCCTAGAAAGAGTTTACTGCCTTTGTTCATTATGCAATTCCCTCCACATATTAAACTGATTACTTTGCTTCATCCCATTGGTGTCTATTTTGGTAATTGGTTATGTTCCTTCCATCCAATCTGTCCAAAGAAAGTCTGCCATACACCAGTTGTTTTGTACAGTCTTTCCCAAATATGTATACTGTCTCAGGCCCCAAGAAATTAAAAAAAAATACTGGTTCATCATTTGAGACATAGTTACTCATTTTAGTTGCCATGCAGCCTAGTATATAATATTTGCAGATCATCCATCTTTCCCGTATTAACTGTTATTAATTGATATGTACATATTTTATCACTCAGTGAAATCATACCGCTATTTCTGTCTTTCCACCTCCTGCTTTGCAATATATCTCTAATAGTGCAAATTCCTTCTTCTCAATTTTGCCACATCTTTACCTTCAGTTTTTTTTTTTTTTCTATGATAGGGTGACCTTTTGTTTCACCCTTTTTATTTTTTGCTAGATCCTTTTTCTTTTAATTGGGTATGAACAATCCCCTTCATTCCATGTAATAAAATAACATTTATTATTTGCTAAATCTGGGTTGTTCCATCTCCACACATGCACTGTCCTACTTACTCTGTAGAGCCATCCCTAGACTAGCATATTAAGGTGCTCCTTTAACACACCACCCAGAAACAACTGATCCTGGTTTGTTAAGTACACAACATATCTCTAATCTTCCTTACTACTCATGGCATTATAATGTAACATAATTACAAATCCAAATTATGCTGCATGGATATGCATGCAGAGAGCACTATATTCCTGTTTTTAACAATGTAACAGAAAAAGTTACCTTCTTTTCAGTACTTGTTTCAAAACATTAAAAAATCCATCAATGAAAAAGCAAACACTGACAAAAAAATTAAAAAACCTAGGATAACATAATAATCAACAATAATACCTGCCAAGTCCATTGTCATGCTTTGACATTTTGATTTCTTTTATTTCCTCTTGTGGTGATTTCTCGTCCATATTTCATCTTGTAATAGCTGATATATGCCATGCTTAGTATAATACAAACACCGAGTATATATCACAAAGAACCACATTTTCTAACATTTATTTTACCTTTCCATCAAATAATTCCTTTTAATTTCAGTAGACATTTTATACAATGTCTATTTCTGAGTTTATTTGCAAAGTTCATTGCAACCAGTACAGGCAGAAAAGTGGCACCCCAGTTGTCAGGACACATCATACAAAGAACTTATTGTGATATTTTAAATTATCAAACAAAAAAGAGATTTTCCTATACAGAGGTGTTTTGCTTGATAATATAAAAATATTCTGTGACTTGTTGAAGTATATACACCCATTACAGTGGGATTTAACTCTAATTTCAAACAGAAAAGCAATACAATTCAGTACATTAAAGTATCTCTCTCTCTCCGTTCCATTTGTGCCATTTAGCACATTGAGCAATGATCACACTCCAGGCACTTATTTTTTTCTGTAGCAGTTATAGCTCTACAGGGTTGGGTTGCTAGCCCAATGCCCAACCTCCCTCATACTGGAGGGTGTAACACACACACACACACTCACACCTAGGGCCAGTTTAGTTTGTGCAATCCACCTGCTGCTTGTCTTTGGAAAGTGGGAGGAAACCAGAGCACACAGAGCAAACCCACACGAACACAGGAAGGACATGTAGACTCCACACAGATGGCACCCCAGCAGAGAATCGAACCAGAGAACCTCTTGTTGTGAGGTGACAATGCTAATCGCTGCACCACTGCACTGCCTTACATTAAAATATAATCAACATAATATATTCAGTGTCACATAAGCTATTAAATATTCACTTGCATGAAATATGTGGACTAGAAAACTTTTATTCATCTTTTCATCCCATGCACCTTCATCATATGTGCACATGTAAATGTTACAATTTATACATATCTGATTAATATATTATTAGCCCAAATGGCTAAGTCACTTGAGGGTATAGGAGTAATAATTTAACAACTCATGTAACTAGCCACGCATTGCCATAAAAAATTATATTCCCCTTATGGAAGGTTCTTGTTGTTTTCATCACATATATCTAAAGGCATATGTAACTTCCTTAAATGCACTGTGACTCATTACCTCTCTTCTGTCATCTTGTTCAACCCCTCCAGTAACAAATTATTCTATAGGAATCTTATTTTTCCTGGTTAGGGTGTCTCTCGAAAACACCAGCATTTACTTTAACCCTCTCTTAACATTTATCTTACAAGCTGACATGAATAAACCTTGCAAATAACATACATGGCTATGAAAAGATAGCCACATACATTTTTTGAATAAATATACAACATACATGGCTTCAACTAGGTAGATAAATATTTTTTAAGATTAATAAATATTTTTGTGCTCTACCCTTGACTTTGCCCATTGGCTCCCACTTTCATCTATGAGACCCATTCATTCAAGGGAAAGAGGAGTATTCCTGCTCTATACCCCATCATGTTCCATTCCCTAGCAAGACTCCAGGGGTTAGGAGCAGATTAGCTTGCTGATTTTGGGTGATGGCAAACTGTCTCCCACTTCTGCAACTCTTCCAAGCCTGTGGTCACTACTTCCCAAGAGTAAGTATGCCTCCACATGCTATGTTCTTATGGGCTAGTCACTGAAAAAGCACTATGGTAAAACAAACTTGGCTGGCTCAGAATTCATCTCAGTTAATACCTGTGCTTCTGCAAGGTGTTACTCATGTAGTGCACCAGAGTTACCCCCCATCCCCCGGATAGCAAGTTGACATTGGACACTCACTCACTCCCATCCTCGCCAGCCAGTTGTTACTGGCACCTGAACTGCCAGTGTAATTGAAGTGACCTAATTATGTACTCACGGCTTTTCCCTATATGCTATGGAACTGGCTAAATAAATAAATGTGATAAATGAAAGAGTTAACAATACATGTGACTGTGAAGAGATAAATCACTAGGTTTCCCCTAACAATGTTGATTAAATACTCCTAAGTGATCAACACCTAGATTTCATATTCTTCCTTTCTTCTTTTTTGATGAGAATGATATTGTACTATTGTAGTACTGTATTATGCCTGTTGTCTGAGGTGTCCTTAGCTTTTTTTGTTGCTTTTGTTATATACAACACAACCTGGAGAACTCGAGATGTTATCATTAGTGACCGTTGAATGAAAAGTACTTCTTATTACAAACATGCTGTACAGTTGTCCTTAAAACAAAGCTGTTGGCTCCATGCTACTGCTTGGGTTTGTTTTGCTGCTCTGGGGACTTGGTGATACTGTCACCCACCTTTCTTCAAACCTGAATTGGACAAAAAAATATTCCTCCTGAGAATTTCAATCCTCTTTGTGCTTGGATTGCCAGTTTGGGTTGTCCTTTGCTGGCAGCTCTAGTACTCTTTTAGTGTCTCTAAACAGTGTTCTTCCTGCTTTTGTTTTGCTCTGCTGGTTGCCTTTCTGAGGCTGAAGCTTTCCTGTTGTATGTCTGTCATCTCCATGCTGTGGGAGAATGTTACTCTCACTCTAACTCCCAGTCTACTCTGTTATGGTCAATCACAATCCTCCCTTCTCCTTAAGCTGGCTGCATTCTGATTCTGTTTGCATTTCTTTGAATGCTCCATTTCCATTTATTTAACTGATATGTTCTAGCCCTCCTTGGGTGCTATATTTTGTGTTTTTACTTCAGGTTTCTGATTTATTAAAGAAGCACAGTAACTTCTGTTTATGGCTTTCTGCTGACAATGCTATGTAATGGATGCTGGATGGGATACAGTTGGAATTCTGCTATTACACTGGTTCTTAACTCATCATTTGTTTGTGTAGTGAAAGAGAAATATTTTCCATAAAATTGCACTATCTACTAATTCTGCAAGACCCCTGCATGTCCCTGGCTGCTAAGGATGGCCCACACTTTTGTCAGATATGAATTTATGTGTCATAGTTGTGTCTGAGTCTCCCTGTACCTCCATAACTTATGTAGCTGCTCTGCCTGCAAAACCAGGTGAGGGGTTAAAGCATAGCTTTGTACAACACTGACATTAGAAACTCTCATAATTCTTGCTGATGGAGTCTTTTTGGGTCTCCAGTGATGCACATTATTTTACCTGGACCTGTTCTGCAGGTTACATAGTTTTGCCTGCTCTATTTCCAATTTACACTGTAGTTGAGAGGTACTTTCTGTTCTTCTATATATTTCACTTGTCATGGTATCTGTAGGAGTATTGTTTTGGCACAGTGGAGTGGTAAACATCCATTTCGTGAATGAGAAGAAATATAAAAGAAAAGGTATAAGCATTTTACCCTTATGCTTGCTGTTGTAAATCGCTGTGAAACTGACTTAGTATTTCCTTCAGCCATGGTAACATTTTCTCATTCTTTCTAATGTTTTTCATCATCCTTCTTATGTTATATAGCTTGATTGTAAAAACAGATAGTGTAAAGGCTATTAATTCTAAGCTGCCATTTTGTCACTGGGCCACAACTCAGCAGTGTAAACACTGTGTCAAGGTGATGGTCACCAATGATGTGATTCCTCAACCCCATGTACAAAATGGGGAAAATGTGGCTAATGCTAATACCAATTTTATCATGGGGTAAGATATGCTTCTTGTTTCAAAATAAGATAATGGCTACATATGCAGAGTGCCAGGATTATTTTTATCAGTATGTTCTTCCAGTTTTGGACATAATTTGAAAACTAATTTTTGTCATTCATTATGAATTTTTATCATTGTTATTTTTTTATCAAAAACAAGTGATAGCAATCAGGAAAGGAGAGAGTCTCTGATTTATTTCAATGTTTACTTCATAAGCTCACAGGATCATGAGAATTATTAAGGCAAGTAAGTCTGCAGAACATTTGTTTTTTTTTACCCATCCTCATGATGTTGCCTCTTCTTCAAAAAGGTAAAAAGGTTAGGCTAGGAATGATTAGCCATCCTGAAAGAAGGTTTGACCTAAATAAATAAATAAATGGTGCCAAAATCATGGAGTGAAACTAAATGCCAAAAATGCCTTGTTTTATCCTCTGGGAAGTCATCTATCCTAGGAAAGTACTGCATTATTAATATGCCCCTTAGAGTTGACCCAGTTGTTCATGATTCGGGATCTTATATGGACAGTGACCTAAATTTTGACCGTTTGTCCATTGCTGTAATAAAGTCCTTCTGTATTGCATAGGAATATATTATCTATATATACCTATATATATAATACTACATTTTTGATCAGGAGAGATAGTAACTTCAGTTCAATTGTTCTATGTGGCACATTTATTTTATTACATAGTTCAGTTCAAGCTCTGTGGGTGCACTGTATACCAAAAGATAACTATGTCTTGAATTCCGCTTGCTGATTAGGATGTTCCTTTGTCCACTTGTAATTTGAAATGCCTCTATTCTTCAAGTTAATTTCTGAGAAAGAGCAACTGTTTATTAATCCATCTTAAATCTATGAATCCTTTTATGAAGTTTATGTTCAGTCAGAACCATCAAGCAATGATACATGAAGGAATAGACAACTGGTTAAGGCAAATAAAAAAGCTGTCAGTTATGATAAAAGATATTATGAAAAAAAAAACTCGCCTTTCAGAAAACATTTGCTTTTTGAGGAACATATAATACCTGCTTTTCTCCTGGTGGCCATCTTGGGACACTCAGACCCAAGTTTTTTCTTACTGCAACAATAAACATTTTCAACATGTACCAAATGAGAGAAGCATGAAGGTGGAAAATTTGTACAAAAATCTTTTTAGTAAAATCATAATCAACCTTTGCAGCTGTTGCTGTCTAAACTGCACTGCTACATGGCAGACAGAGACTAGGAAACTGCATTTAGTGTCAAAAACATGATAGACTGCCCAGCATAGTCTTCAATTATACAAATGTGACTTCTGCTATATACATATCAACCTGAAATGCATGATAATTTCAATATTCATAATTAAATAGGGCTACATTTCCAAAAAAAAGTCAGAAAATTAAAAGAACAGTTATAAAAATCAAGTTGCTGGGCTTATAAGTGTACCACCCCACCTCCCAGCATAGTACTAGAGGTGATAAAGTTTTCTTGCCCATAGAGATATAATATTTAAAATATGTACAGTCAAGGCAATGTACCAGTATGCCAAATGAGTATGTATATTTAGATACTTATTAACCTAGTAAAGTTCCTGACTAATGAGATGCTGATTAATCCATTCTGTTCAATGCATCTGTGAAGTACACTTAAGTTGCAGCAGGTAAATGCAATACAAATATGAATGACTTATTGCCTACACAGCATGAGAAAATAGTGGGCGACTTCATCTGCTGACACATTACCTAGCACATGGGTAACTAGAGTGACGCCACATGCGATTAATGCCCCAAGTGACACAACTAATATTAACACTTAGCTTGACAAAATAGTGCTTATACTAACATTAAGGTAATACAGAACATATCCATATATAAACACGTAATATTTATTTATGCTTTTAAATAAAGTTTTACTTGGTTAAAAAAGACAGACCCCCCCCCCCCCCCCCAGGAATATCCCTTACTTCTTTATATAAATACTGTTAGATTACAAAATCTTGGGGAAGAAAAAACTATGTTGTTTTATCTGTGTTTCCTTTTGTAGTCTCAGAGTTGCTTATATCTCTGTCTGTCTATCTGTCTGTGGACATGGATGTATACAGTAGCAATTGCTTTGGTCACTAGTTTGGTTAATCAACAGTTTGTAATTCTGTCATAACCCATTGAAATGACAGTGTATTGAAATATGTTATAGTCAACCTGCAATCTGTTGATTACAACCCACTTTTGCTCTGTTTTCTTAGGTCAATGTAGTGCAACTGTTGTGTAATAATACATAAATAATGGAGTGTTTTGGGAAAGACCCTATGCTGCTGCAGTGTCAGAGCCCTGCACATAAAATATATTGTATGTCTCTGTCCTTATGGTATATTGTAGACAGAGGTCTACAGGGATCACTTCAATGGCTCTGCTGGACAGAGGCACAGGGAACTAATATAAGGGGGCAGCAAAAGCCAACACATTTCGGCTAGGCTTATAAATGCCTTTGGGCAGATAGCCTAGTACCTACCTATGAACCTATGAACCTATAGATCTGTACAATGATCACTGGTTCTTTCTGTTGTAGAGTGTTGCTTTTATTATTGTGTGTGTTAGATCTGAGTGATCGCTGTCTACATTGCTAGTGTTGTATTTATGTATTTTGTGTGCATAGTTTATGAAATTTTGGATTACTAATTTGATTGTCAGTAGTTCTTATTTATTGGAAGTATCAATCAGTGCATTGTCAATGCACTGCGATTGATTACTATGTTGTGTGTTTTCATGTAATTTTATGTATGTATATATATATGGGTGTACTTTCCTACAATGAAAATTCACTTTTTCGAAATGGGAAAGTACATCCCTACTTAAGCGAAAGTGCACTTTCGCTTAAGCTCACTAGACTGAACCTACCACACCACAATGGAGGACATTGAAAAACGGGCTATGTCCTCCACTGTGGTGCGATAGCCACGGACCTTAGAGTTAGGGCACGGGTCAAGGTAAGGGGATAGCCCTACTAACTATCCCCTTACCCTAACCTGTGCCCTAACCCTAAAGTCCATGACTATTGCACCACAGTGGAGGACATAGCCCGATTTGGAATGTCTTCCACTGTTGTTTGGTCTAGTGGGTTCGCAAAAGTGCACTTTCGCTTTAGTGTTGGTGTACTTTTGAAGTTCGAAGTAGTGAACTTTTATTCTTCAAAAGTACACCCATACATATATATGTATATAAATATATATACAGAGTGTGGAAGAGAGGTGAAGAAGAGAGTACAGGCGGGACGGAGTGGGTGGAGAAGAGTGTCAGGAGTGACTTGTGACAGACGAGTACCTGTAAGAGTGAAAGGGAAGGTCTACAAGAGGGTAGTGAGACCAGCTATGTTATATGGGTTGGAGACAGTGGCATTGACAAAAAGGCAGGAGTTTGAGCTGGATGTGGCAGAATTAAAGATGTTAAGATTTGCACTGGGTGTGACGAGGATGGACAGGATTAGGAATAAGTATATTAGAGGGTTAGCCCAGGTTGGAAGGTTTGGAGACAAAGCCAGAGAGGCACGATTACGTTGGTTTGGACATGTGCTGAGGAGGAATACTGAGTATATTGGGAAAAGGATGCTAAGGATGAAGCTGCCTAGTAAGAGGAAAAGAGGAAGGCCTAAGATAAGGTTTATGGATGTGGTGAGAGAGGACATGCAGGTGGTTGGTGTGACAGAGCAAGATGCAGAGGATAGGAAGAAATGGAAACAGGTGATCTGCTGTGGCGACCCCTAAAGGGAGCAGCCGAAAGAAGATAATGATACAGCTACATATAGATAAATACATGTACATATGTGTGTGTGGGCTATAATAGTGTATATATATATATATATATATATATATATATATATATATATATATATATATATATGGGTCTACTTCATTTAGGGTTAAGGTTTAGGTTAACCCTGCGTGGTACATGCCTTGCTGAAAAAGTAAAATGAATTAATAAGTTCTGCAACCAAATTTTCTGTAAAACCAGCAATACCAACAGGGATTTAGTAGTTTTCCTAGACAACACCTGCATTACAGCCTTGTTTTCTGAATGAAACATCACCCCACAGTTTAACAACTACTCTTCCACACAACTACTGCTAACAAGATTGGCATAATCTCCAAAAACTTGACGCCCTTCGTTCATTCATCTACTCATCCTTTAGCCCAATGAGCTGCAAAACATTTTCCTCCAAAGAAAACCCTCATGCCATGTGTACCTGTTGCATTAGTAAATAAATTCAGATCCTCCTGAGAGACCCACTCTTCCTGCCAAAGTGACACACCATTAAAACAATCAAGAATCAATGCCCACAATCTGAAAGTCATCCTTAGCCAAATTTGTAACTCACACCCAATGATGCTTGTGCCTATTGCCCTTACATAAAAAAGGCAATTGGCCTGCAAAAAATTCTACCTAGGCTTATGACCCTGTAAACAAAGTTGAATAAAGCTAACATTTCCATCACATCCTTAACCCTGACCTTACCCTCTGATTGCACCTAACCAATCTTCTCTACTAACTTTACCAACTTGTCTTGCAGTGAACAAAGTATGCCACATTCAACATCAAACCCAAAAATGTTAATACCGTCTTGTTTCTTGGGTGCTAAAGGAGTCTCTAACTCATCACACATAGTGGTAAAAGCAAATGACCCTCTCCAGGCCCTTCCTAACTCTCTCCAATCAGCAAAAAATCATTTAATTAATGAACTGCTTTCTACTCTCTCACCAGCTGCTGTCATACCCAATGTAACAAATAACTAAATTTCTCAGATGTAGTGCATGCAACAGCACAACCCATTCATATGGTATTATTGAAATAAAATTTGTCATTCAAAACCATACCTAACATTGGCCAATCATCTGGCTTCAGTGGCACCAAACAAAAAGCAGGAACTATATCCAGTTTCACAAGCCATGGGTCTTCAGATTCCCTTATAATCCTAACCACGTCATCAATGGATGCATATTGTACCTGTATATCTGTCTTTCCAATGTGATCATTAATCAAATCCCCTCTTGGGATTGATAGATAATGAATCCTCCAAAATTCGACCTGCCTCTTCTTGAGTACCCAGCCCAATGGGAACACTGTGTAAAACTCAAACAGAGATTCTTCGAAAGGAATTTACATCCTCCCTGCTCCAACTTCCTTGTCTAACAATGCTTGCAAGATATCTGCCTTCCCTTTGGTGGATTGTAAATTCTTACACAACTTATTGCTCTCTCAAATGGCTGATTCGCTAGAAAAAAACACATTAAAAACTATGCATGACTTCCTTCCCCATGTCAAAATTTGGGCAATCCTTCAACAACTAATGTAACACTACCATGTTAATAGGGGCATGCAAACATTGCTCTCCGAGCATATACTTGAAATGAAGCTGAACCCCTTTGGGCTCAAAAATTCCCTTTCCCCCTAACATTCTGTTGACCCGTACCTACCTATCCACTCATGTCTTCACCCAATCTGGAGAAATATCCCAGTCCATCATTCCTGCACCAACATTTTTGCACATTGTGCTCCTCAATATGAAGAATATGTGTGCGTGAAATGACATGCTGGTCACACACGCCTACTCCAATTAAATGACGAAGTCGTCCCTGCCCTATCTACTGCATCCTTCCTGATCCTTGGCTGACCTCCAGCAGTGTCCAGCATGGTTGCTAATCAAATATCAGTATGCCTGACATCCAACTGCAAGGTCTTATCTACCACTTTCCTTTTACAAAAACGCTAGTTTTACCACAACCATGCATTACCTGAGCATAAAATTTGTGCCTCCCTAATCATCAAAAAGAAGGGCAGCAATAGCAAAGCCTGTGAACTGTCCATATAGCACACAAAACTCAATATCTAATTGTCCCATGTCCTCACCCTGAAATTACCTTATCTTCTCCCCTAACGCCACCAGTGCTGTCAACAAATCCTTTGTCCCTGGCATGTCCACCTCTCCTAACCTCTGTACTCTATCAGCCTTGATCAACTCAAAGACATTGACATAATCGCCTCTCTAAGTCTTTTCTTTAACTGACAAGGTAATGTGGGGAATTATAATATTTATATTGGAATTGGGCCACATTCATAGGAATAGATATTCCCAATATACCTTAATATTCAGCCATTGAACCACAGCCTTCAGCTGGTCAGCCTCATAAAGCCTCATAATTGTGGGGTTTCCCAACCAAAGAGCTTACCGAGTTTCAGACCCTAGCAATCACATTCCTTCAGTCACTTGGCATTCCAAAAAACTCTTCAATTCCTAACACCTTCAAAGTTGTCATTATATATACAGGTCCCATCCATCCCCTTCCCATCAGCATGCGACGAGGAAGGGTTGGACCTTATCCTTAAATACTATGCAGCTGCCTTCACAAGAATAAACACACACAACTTTTATAATATATAAAACTTTAACCTGCTGCCCCAGCTTTTCTACATCACCTCATCTAGAATCAAAAGTCCAGCAAAAACAAAGCCAAAACCTAATGAGCTCCACCTCCCACACACCCACCACAGTGAACCAAACTGGTTCAGCATTTTATGATTATTTATTATGCTTTTTTCAGGGGATTATAAATGCACAAACCTTGTGCTATCCCACTCAGTCCTCATTCCATGATTCGCCCCAAGTGCTTACAAGGCAGGAACCAGGGGAGAGAGAAGATCCAACTCCTTCCAATGATGTAATGACTCCCAAGACATTTAACCATTATTTATTTTTGTTTAGATATCTGTCACTTGAGACACTACCGGTAATGCCCATCACACATTTGCCCACTTCAGTCACACCTTGTAAACAACTGAAGCCCATGAGATGTTTTTCTGCTTTAGTCCAGGCAGGCACAGAAGTTGTTTTATCCTCTTAAATCACCAACCAGCACCTATGGCCAGGCACCTGCAGCAGTGAGCCATCATTGCAACCACAGGACAAAATAAATAAAACTCACATGCACTGCAGCTAATCAACACCTGCCCAGTAATGACAGAAACTCTGAAACCAGTTTGCTCTAACTTTTGCACACCCTTCAGAGCTCCAACTAAGTAATTAAATAAACATGTAAACAAGCTGCTCTCCAGCAACAGGATATCCCAGCCTGTGACGTGCTACAGCACTGGGCATGCTGCAGCCACACCACAACACCACAGACCCATACTTGGCTACATTTCAAATTTACTGAACCTTAAATTAAACTTAACCCATCCCACCCCTACCAATCCTGTACCTTTGCAGAGAAGAGAAAAACAACTCTTACCTAATAAGCCCCTCTTCAGTCTAACCTTCCTGAGGAACCTGAAACCAGGCCTACCAAATGCTTGTCGCTTGGGAATAAGGGGTACTCCAACAGCTAAAATCCCATGCCAAAAGACTGAGCAGCAAATCTATATTATGGTCAAATGGGCCCTAGGCAGGGTAATGAAATGGGGCCCCCCCAAGCACAGCCCCCCACAGCCATTTCAATGTTCCATCACTTGGCTATTTTTCCCAGTTACCATAAACATTGTTCAAACCTCTCAGTGTGGATACTGTTTTCTGCTTTTCTTCTGCAATGATTACAGATATTTGGATTTACTTTAAAACTTTTATTTCAAATTTTATAGTACAAACATCTGCATCTTCCCTATCGTCCTCCAATGCCCCCGATAACATTCCATCATCCTTCCTCAGCATAGCTGCCAAAGCCATTGCCTTCCCCATCAGCATCCTTATCAACCGCTCTATCCAAGAAGGTCATGTACCCAAACTCTGGAAAAGGGCTTTCATCATTCCCCTGCACAAAGGAGGCAATAATAACAATATTACTAACTTTCGTCCCATCGTCATCCTCTCTCCTATATCAAAACTCCTAGAAAAATGTGTCCATCTTCAACTCCTACCCTATCTGTTAGATAATAACTTACTAACTTCCACACAACACGGATTCAGACCAGGTCACAGTACCATGACTGCCCTCCTTTCCTTCCTGGAAACTGTAAATAAAGACAGAGATTCTGGCTCCACTGTATCTACCCTCTTTCTTGACCTGTCTAAGGCCTTTGATACTATCTCTCACAACCTTCTCCTTACTAAACTATCTAACCTAAACCTATCCCCTTCCTCTCTCAATTGGTTCACCAGCTATCTCTCTAACAGACAATAAGCTGTCAAGTGGAAAAAAGCCATCTCCACTTTCCTTAACACACCCACTGGTGTCCCCCAAGGATCCATCTTGGGCCCTCTGCTTTTCAATATATTCATAAACAATTTTTTCCATTCAATTCCCCATGCTAAACTTATTCAATATGCAGATGATTCTACAATTATCTGTGCAGTCAGATCCATCCCCACTCTTTTACATCTAACTCAAGATGCCTTCTCTACCACTGAACAGTGGATGAAGGACAATCATCTAGCACTCAATGCATCAAAAACCAAGCTTATGGTATTTACCCCCTCAAAAACCACAACCTTTGATAGTACACTATTCTCCATCACTAGCCAGAATAATACACCTCTCGAACTAGTATCTGAAACCAAACTACTAGGAGTCCGGATTGATGACCAGCTTAAATTCAAAAGCCACCTACTACTAAACATAAAAAAACACACCAAAAACTCGGCATGCTGTACCGTAACAATCAATTCCTTACTACATCTACAAAGATGACTCTTGCTACTACATTTCTCAACCCCTCTCTCCTGTATGGTGCCCCTCTCCTAACAAACCTACAATCATCTCTCAAAACTAAACTGTCCTCCTGTTATAATAAGATTGCCAAATTTGTCACCAGCCACAAATCATCTACCCATCATTGTACATCTCTGCACAGACTCAATTGGCTAGAGCTTCCTCACTATCTCTCATATACTCAGCTCACTTTTGCTCACAAACTAATTTTTCAACCCTCACTCTGTCCCTCTCTCAACTCTACCTTTAAAATGCACATGCCACAAAGACTTCTAAGATCTAATAACCAAAACCTAATAGAGCTGTACAAACCCCTTCACTCTCCAGGACAAAACCTCCTATCCTATGCCCTGGCACGCATATGGAACTCACTTCCTCCCTCTATCCGTATCACCACCAACCTCCATGCCTTTAAAATATCACTGCACTCACATTTAACATCCTCATGGGAATTCTCCTGCACCCACCCCTCATAGCCTATTCCCCACCTCCTACAAACAACTATATCATATATTACTAGACACCAATTTAGCCAACTGAAACAACATCTTATCATTTGACAATCCCTTCAATTCCACTCAAGGATCTATATATTTACACAACAGCAATGCTTGCTCCTATACAGAACTTAACCTAAGAATCTTTATTTCATCTGCTCATATCTTAGTTTTCCTACAAAATAAAACACATAACTTATCACTGTAACTGCTTAACCTTTGTTTTGTTTTTCTGTACCCACAAATGACTGAAATTTTAAACTGCTGTAATCTTTTTGTTACCATTGTTTAAAGATTTGTCTCTAATCTACAAATGATTGAAATTGTAAACTAATGTAATCTTTTTGTAATCTTTGTTTTGGAGCTTTTCTCCCTAGGACTCCATTGAAAATGGGCTCTTTTTGGTCCAATGGACTATCCTGGTAAACCAACTGCAAATAAATAAATAAAAAATAAACACTGATAGACATTTGCTAAACAAAGCTATACAGTCTCACAATGAAAACAGATTTAGCATTTAAACTTCTTTGCCCTTAAAACTCACATTCATTGAAACCAACATTCAACAAAAATCCATCTGGCCAGTGGTGGATTAAGTTTACCTTTGGGCTGTTTTAAGATCATAGGCCCCTTGCACATACTTTTAGGACCATGCAAACATGGAAAATGTCTTCCTGATTGCATTAAATTGCATTCCTTGTATAATACGACACAACTTGTTACAGCATATTTTAAATTTATAGTTTTGAACTTTTTCCAGTAAGCAGTGAAACAAAACATACGAACCACCATTGATAAAGCTGCCCAGTTCAGAATATTTCAACCATAAAAGACCACTCAGTCAGTCAATATGCACAATCTCTGCATTAGTAAAAGTCATCTGAATAAAAGAAAGAGATCTGTAACTAATGAAGAGATCTGTAACTAATGAAGAGGTTGCTGATAGCAAACAAACAACTTTATAGTTCAGTGTTTCATGTAGAAATTTAGTGCCTGCTGCCCTTGAAGAATAAATTGCCTATGTTACATTAAAATATGGTAAGCTTGGTATCGATGCAATAGGGAATGGATGGCAAAACAATAACAGGCTTATAATTACTAGGCATCTCCATCCAAAGGATGGCATCTCCATCCAAAGAAGGACATACTCAGGACTGCAGCACCCCCTCTCCCCACAATACCTTTCAATCTCTTGATGCAAGAAATCTGGACAAAGCCTACAATAAATAGGGAACAATTTTAAATATTGCTCTCAAAAGGATATGAAGTTTGAAACCTATTTTAAATGTTTAAAACCATAGATATGGATACTTACAAGTGCAATGAATAACTCTTTCCAGAAGACAATATATAACCAAGCTATGTGGGGGGCTGTGCCCCCCACCCCCCCTTACTTTATATATTAGCTCCAGGATCGCACTACAGTGGGGAAAAGGCCATATATAACATTCAACTAAATGAGTTTCAGTCAAATGAGTTTTCAGTGAAATGAGCTTTCAATGAAATGAAGTAGACCCATGTGTGTATGTATATATATATACATATATATATATATATCTATATATATATATATCTATATATATATATATATATATATATATATATATATATATATATATATATATGGGTCCGACAGTTCATTTGATCGACATTCATTTCACCAAGACCAAAACACCTAATGTCCAAAACACCTAAAACCCATTTGATCGAAACTCATAACATCAGCACATAAAATTAAAAGCATTATGCCCTTTTCCCCACTGTAGTGCGATCCTGAAGTTAGAATATGTAGTTGGGGGTGGGGGGCACAGCCCCCCCCCACATCAGGGGGTGTGGGGGTGTGGGGGTGTAGGCTCCTACATACTTCATACATTTCAAAGATACACATGGATACTTATAACTGATATGACTAACTCTTTGCAGACAACAATAGTTATCTAAACTATGTGGGGGGCTATGCCCTCAAACCCCCCAATGTGGGAGGCTGTGCCCCACACAGCCCCCCTAACTATATATTCTAACTCCAGGATTGCACTACAGTGGGGAAAAGAGTATAATGCTTGTAATTTCATGTGTCGATGTCATGAGTTTTGATCAAATGGGTTTGAGGTGTTTTGATCTTTAGGTGTTTTGGTCTCGGTGAAATGAATGTCGATCATACGAAAGTTAGATCATATGAAGTAGACCTATGTATATATATATATATATATATATATATATATATATATATAAAAGCACTTTACTATATTGAAATACTGAAATCTCAAATTTCAGTATCTCGAGACGAAAGTGCAGTTGAGCGAAACTGCACTTGCTCGAATTTGGAATGTACAATCCATGGTTGTGGTAATACGCTATGTGGGATTTACTGTGTTGGTAAGGTGTGGTGTGCTGTGGGATATGGTTTGCCTGCCATTGGCTGGATATGTCTGGAGATTCAGGTAAGTGCTATTTGTTTAAGGGTTTGGGGTAGGGATTTGAGTGTATGTGAGTGTGTTAGGAAGTTTTAGATGTAGGCTAGGGTAGGTTGGTAAGAGTGTGAGTGTATAAGTGTTGAACATGGTAAGTGTTTGTAAGTATGTAGTGTTTGTTTGTGCAAGGGGAATATAGAGTATGCAGTGGTGGATTTAGTGTTTTTGTCTTTTTAGTGCGACCTCGGAATTAGTATATATATCAGTAGCGGGGGTGCAGGGGGGTGTGCCCTCCCCTGCTTATATGTAGGGTAGGTGTGTGTCTTTGTGTTGTTGTGTATGTGTGTGTTTTGTTGGATGTCCTTCAAGAATGCAACTGCAGTCATAACATATGGGTTGTCCTGCCTCAGGCAGCCCTCGGTCGGCCGGATTCCAAAGTCTGGGTCCGACGTCGGCTGATGTCGCATTTCTCTCCGACGTCAGAGCGACTGGAGTATATAAGCATCAGCCGACGCCATCTTCTTCAGTCTTTCTTGCCGCGCGGTGCCCAAAGCAGAAGCAGTTCGCAAGTGCCGGTCGGTCAGCTCCTGGATTCTTCGAAACCGAAGTCATCAAAAAAGCTAAGTACCCCGTTGGGGACCTTTTCTTGCCTCAGCCGATGTCAGAAATTATTGAAAAAGTAAATAATTGTTTGTCTTGTGGTAAACAAATACCTCATAAGGATTTCCACTCTTACTGCCTCCCTTGCCTTGGCCGAGACCACGACGTCTCGGCCTGTGCCGCCTGTGCTCGCTTCAATAAGCGCACTCTCAGGCGCCGGGCGGAGTTCGCTGAAGACTTTTTCGGCGAAAAATTTGATTATACAATGCCGTCGGAACAACTGACAACGCAGACTCCTAAGAAACGAAAAGACCGGGACCGACATCCTCGGCCCGCGTCTTCCACCAACACCACGCCAAAACTAGCCGCGAGTGCCCCGGTTCCCTCTGAGGAGGTTATTCCACCGCTCCGAACCGAAGACACCACATTACCGATACCTCCGATACTGGAGGCCGCTCTGACGCCAGTTATTGATTTTCCTCCGGATACTGAAACCGAGGAAATGCCCGAGACCATTGCTGTTGATAAGGTCACTCCTGCACGTGGAGCGGCTAGGCCTCCCATGTCCATGTCTATCAAGGCCTACACACATGCTAAGGCAGCCAGCAAGTCCAAGCATCTTACTGCTAAAACCTTACCTCAGCCTTCTCCTGAAACTCAAATCATGTCTATGGCCTCAGATTTAATTTCCCTGATCAGAGGTTCCCAGGCCCATCCTGAGAGAGGATTCCAGCCTCCTCCTGATAAGAGGCCCAGGGTTGAACCCTCTGACCCTCTTCCTTCAGATGAAGATTCTGAGGACTCTGTTCACTCCGAAAGCCAGGAAGAGCCCTTCCAGACCTATGAGGATTCAGATGCAGAGGACTCCATTCCCTCGGCCTCTCCTCCTGAGGATATTTCTTTTGGGGAAGTTCTGCATTCCATGAGGGAGCATTTTGAGTGGCAAGGCCAGGAATTTTCAGATTCCAGAAAGCGCCTTCGAACCTTCCTTAAAAAGCCCCAACACAGACCCTTAGCTGTACCTCCTGTGCTTGATGTTTTGGATGATTTATACTCTGACTCCAGTGTTACCCCTGATACTCTTCCTCCTGCTCCTGTCAAGCCTGACAGATACTATAGGGTCCCAGAAACCCATTCTCATTTCTTTAGGGCCCATGCTGTTGATTTAGAAACAATTTCCCAGGGGCCTAAAGGGGTTTCAGCTACCACCTCCAAAAACCCTTTGCCTTCCGACAGGGAAGCAAGGTCCTTAGAGAGATGGGGGAAGAAGGTTTACACCTCCACTACTTTATCTATGAGAGCTCTCAATCGTCTCTTTCACATGTTTCTATATCAGGATTTCCTGTTAGATGATTTACAGAAAAGATTGGCCTCTCCTGAACCTTTAGATAGGAAGTCTTTGCAGGAGGCTGTGCATAATTCTCAGCAGGTTAGCAATCACTTTCTACAGTGTGGATATGATGCATTGGAGGCTTCATGTAGGGCAGCTATGACAGGGGCGGTCATTCGTAGACATGCATGGTTAAAAGAACAACCTTTACCAGATCATGTTAAGGCAAAACTTCTTGACGCACCCTTGGAAAAGAACAAGCTTTTTGGTGCTAATGCTAAAGATGTGTTAAAGTCCATTGAGGAAAAAGCCAAGTCAGTCCAGACAGTCAAAGATTTCCTCCAGGTTCAGCCGCCCAGATTCAGCAGGAACTGGCCTTCTAAAAACTGGTCCTTTCCTAATCCTGAAAGATTTCAAAGGGGCAAAAACAGGCATGCCCGAGGAAGTGGGCAATACAGAGGATCCTACAGGGGACGACAATGGCAACCAGAAAACCAAAGAAGTGACACAGGGGTTTCTCCTGCCCCACAGGGACAATCTCAATGACTTTCCTCTAGTTCCACTAACCAAGGAGCAAACAGAAGCTCCTTTGGGCGGAAAGTTATCTTTGTTTTCAAAAAATTGGCACAAACTGACAAAAGACAAATGGATTTTGGACATTATAGACCACGGTTACAGGTTCCATTTTCATACCTTGCCAAGAAAACAAGGCATGCCAAACCTTCCACAAAATCAGAGGGCAGAGGCTATCAAGCAAATTTCTCTGCTTGCTCAGATCAAAGCAATAGAAAAAGTTCCACAACAAGAGCAAGGTCAGGGGTTTTATTCAAGACTGTTCCTTGTTCCAAGAAAGGAAACTCAATGGAGACCAATACTGGACTTGTCCGCTTTAAACACTTTTCTCATAGTACCAAAGTTCAAAATGCTGACTCTACAGCAACTCCTTCCCATGCTGGGCAAGGGGTCTTGGCTGATTACTCTGGACCTCAAGGAGGCATACCGGCATGTCCCTATCAGACACAGCTGCAGAAGATACCTCAGATTTCTTGCAGGGCCAGAGCATTATCAATTCTCAGCATTGCCATTTGGCTTATCTACTGCACCCAGAGTATTCACGAAATGCCTGGCATCAGTAATTGCTCATTGCAGGTTAAAGGGGATTCAAATCTACCCGTACCTGGACGATTGCTCATACAAGCGGACAACAAACTAACCTTGACAAAAAACTTGAATTATGTCATACACTTGCTACAGGCTCTGGGATACACAGTCAACTTTCAAAAGTCAAGACTTCAGCCATCCCAGCAAATAACCTTCTTAGGAGCCAAACTAGACACAGCCTCTCAGATGGCTTACCTGACAGAAGACAAGCAAAAGAAGTTAACTCATTACTTCAAAAGTTTAGCAAAGCTCACCCAGATGACTGCAAGGAGTTTCCTACAGGCCCTGGGTTACATGGCATGCTGCATTCTCCTGGTTCCACTAGCAAGACTACACATGAGAAAGCTTCAATGGTACTTAAAAAGCTTATGGTCTCAACACAGCAACAACCTAGAAGCAACTATTCCACTCATTCCATGTCTTCAAAAGGAGTTTCTATGGTGGGCCACAGTAAGCCAGTCAAACACAGGTATGTTGTTCAAAAAACCTCAGATAACACAGACCATGACCACAGATGCCTCAGACCTTGGATGGGGGGCGCACATGGAGGGCAGATGTATTCAAGGGCAATGGTCTTCAAAGGAAACACATCTGCATATCAACCAAAAAGAAATGCTAGCAGTAATGCATGCCATCGAGACCTTTGGACAACAACTTCAACAAGGCCACCTACTAATATGGACAGACAACACCACTGTGATGTGGTACATAAACAAGCAGGGGGGCACTCATTCTTACCCCCTTTGCAGACTGACAATGAATCTTTGGGAAAAATCACTGGGTCTAAACATACAGTTACAATCCCAGTTTGTTCCAGGCAAAGACAATGTTCTGGCGGACAGTCTAAGCAGGAATTTCCTAGACCCCCACGAATGGAGGCTACATCCAGACATCTTCATACGACTCACCTCGACATGGGGCAGGCCGGACGTAGACCTGTTTGCCTCCCACCTCAATTATCACTTACAAAAGTTCTGCTCAAGGACATATCATCCACAAGCATGGAAAATAGATGCCCTCTCATTCAACTGGAGCTCCCTAATAATTTATGCATTTCCATCTCTGCCACTGATGACCACAGTGTTATTAAAGATCAAAGCAGAGCAGCCGAAGGGGATCCTAATAGCTCCAGAGTGGCCAAGACAACACTGGTACCTACTACTACGGAGCATATGTCACAACAAAATGTGGGCCCTTCCACAATGGCCCCAACTTTTGACTCAACACAACTTCAGGACAGTTTATCCCAACATCCAGACGCTACAGCTAACAGCTTGGGAAATCCCATAAATAACCTCAATTTACCTCTCTCCAAGGAAGTTCAGCGGATACTAACAGAAGCCCGCAGACCATCCACCAGAAAGGCTTACTCAGCCAAATGGAAGAGATTCAGCATTTGGAATACCAACAAGGGTCATGATGCATCACTTTTGAGCATTCCACTCATTCTGGAATACTTGGCAGATATGCTACAAAACGGACTCTCATACTCTTCCATAAAAATACATGCTTCAGCTATCTCAGCTGGATACAACACTGATCCACCTGTGTTTTCACATCCTTTGTTAAGGCAATTTCTTAGAGGAATCAAGAATATAAAGCCCCCAAGAAAGGCACCAGTACCAGCTTGGGACCTCAATTTTGTCCTAGAAAAATTGACTCTACCTCCCTTCGAGCCAGCAGCTTCTGTGGATTTACAAGTTCTTTCCTGGAAGACAGCTTTCCTGCTGGCCATTACCTCAGCAAGAAGGGTTTTGGAATTACAGGCCTTAATGGCAATACCACCGTTCATAACTTTTCACACAGACAGGGTCTCCTTACGAACCAACCCTACCTTTCTGCCAAAAGTGGTATCTAGGGTTTCTTTAAATCAAGCAATTCACCTGCCTACTTTCTTTCCCAATCCTGAGAGCAAAGGGGAAAGACTGTTACATACCTTGGACATACACAGACAACTTCGCTACTACCTAGACAGAACCAAGACCAGTAGGAAGTCTGATCAGCTTTTTGTAGCTTACGCCCCTGGAGTACAAGGAAAAGCAATTTCCAAACAGACAATTTCAAAATGGATTGGACATTGCATTAGATTCTGTTATTCCTTCCATGGAAAGAGTGTGCCAGCCAATGTCAGACCACACTCCACCAGAGCTACAGCCACCTCTACAGCTTTTTTAAGAGGGGTGCCTACAAAAGACATTCTAGAAGCTGCTACATGGAGCTCCATGCATACATTTTCCAAACACTACAACCTCCCTTTATATTCCAGATCCAGAGCAGGCTTTGCTTCGACAGTCCTGCAGGGATTGATAGCTACACCATCCTTTTCTTAGAGCATACCACCTCCCCCAGCTAAGCTATGGTATTCAACCCATATGTTATGACTGCAGTTGCATTCTTGAAGGACATAGTACAGTTTTGTACCTACCATAAATGTAGATGTCCGATAGATATGCAACTGCAGTCGGGTTTTCCCTCCCTCCTTCCCCTCTATGCCTTGGGTCCACTCCTCTCCCTGTTATCCTTAGCTGGGGATATCTGTTATGGTGTATCTGTTTATTGCTTATTTATTGTCTGGAAACCTATTATTGTCTTCCAATTTGATTACAGCCTTCCTTGGAGGGCACCTGGCATCTGGGGCAAGAAACACTGAAGAAGATGGCGTCGGCTGATGCTTATATACTCCAGCCGCTCTGACGTCGGAGAGAAATGCGACATCAGCCGACGTCGGACCCAGACTTTGGAATCCGTCAGATCGAGGGCTGCCTGAGGCAGGACAACCCATATGTTATGACTGCAGTTGCATATCTATCGGACATCTACATTTATGGTAGGTACAAAACTGTACTTTTGTTGTAGTGTGGGGAGGAAGGTGTGTGTATGTTTGTTGGTGTGGTGGAGGGTTTATTTCAAAATCGCGATTTTGAATTTCATGCTTTTGGGGTTTCGGTATTGTGACTGTTCAGCTTTATAGTTTCAGGATATTGAATTTCGAGATTTCAGTATTTTGAGATTATAAAGTGAATATATATATATATATATATATATATATATATATATATATATATATATATATATATATATGGGTTCTGTTCAGAAGCTCGAAATACTGAAATCTCAAATTTCAGTATTTTAAGCCCAAGAAGCCGAATCCACATAATAGCGAAAGTTTAGAAGCACGAAATTCAAAACCTGGAATACCGGAGGTTTTGAATTTTGTGCTTCTAAGTTCCGCTATGGTTATGTATTCAGGTAAGTGTGTGTGTGTGTGTGTGTGTGTGTGTGTGTGTGTGTGTGTGTGTGTGTGTGTGTGTGTGTTAAAGGGTTTGGGTAGGGGCTGTGGTGTGTGTCAGTGTGTTTTGTTGCTGTGGTGTGTGTGAAGAGAAAGTAGCTTGTGTGGTGGTGTTTTGTGTGGGTTTTTATGTAGTGAGACCTCGGAGTGAGAATATTTAAGTAGGGGGGGGGATGCAGGGGGGCTTGCTTTCATGTAGTAGAGTGATTGTGTATGTTTGTGTGTTGGATGGTGTGTGTGTGTGTGTGTGTGTGTATGTGTAGTAAAACCGCGAAATTCAAAACTTCCGGTATTCGAGGTTTTGAATTTCGCGTTTTTTACTTTTTGTTGTTTTGTGGATTCCTCTTCTTGGGCTCAAGATACTGGAATTTGAAATTTCAGTATTTTGAGCTTCTGAAGTGAATCTATATATATATATATATATATATATATATATATGTATATATATATATATATATATATATATATATAAGGCGTGGGGAGCAAAGCTTCTCACACATGGTGCATAAGATGGGCTAGAGTCCAGCAATGTCCTACATGCATGACCAGATAGTGTCCCTTCCTTGTCTTGTACTTTGACACAGTCCTGTCATTTGTGACTTCAGCCAAATATGACTTGAGGCAGATGTGTTAAGACGAATGGGCTTAAGTCAAATTAATTATCTCAAAAATATAGACAAATGATGTCAAAGATAACGCTAAGATATATTTTTCAAAAGAAGTGCATTAATTAAGGAATATGTAGTGCTAACAAAAAAGCAGTTGTGAGGAGCAATGCATTTTAGGCTTTTATTTCAAGAGGCATATCCAGTTATCAATAAATGGAGTGACAAAGTGAACCAGAGTCATGGCTTTTGTTAGATGCTTTGTTTTTCAAAACAGCATGCCTGCAGTTTTAAACGCCAGAATTATGGAATACAAGCTGTTTGACTAGCAAAATACATATGTGAAGAAGGTGAAGGGAAGCTTAAGAATGGATGAAGTTTAATAACGCACGACATTTATTTTATTATATCTTTATGCAACTTTTGGTAGTAGTTATTTTTTTTTCTTTTTCTTTCTCATTACAATTTGTACAGGCAAAGAGCTGTATCAGAACAGGTCTTTATAGCCTATGTGAAGAAATGCTGGAGGCATCCTCTGTGAGAAGAAGTATCTCCCTAGTTCATTTGTTAAGTGAGCCGTTATTGTTTTTACATTGTTCAGGTTTCGCCACCTTTAGCTATAATGGAAATCAACAGGTGTGCAACAACTTTGATAGCTTTACAGTTCTATATATGATAAGCTCAAATTCCCTTGTTGCTGTTTGTTTGTTTTGTGTTAATTTCTGAAGTTGTAGAAGATATATTCTACGTGATCTCTGAACACAGCTTATTGATTTTTCCATATGACCACACTGAGGCTTTGCTATATATACCCTCTCTGGTCTATAACCTAAACTGGTTTGGAAACTAGTAAAAGTGGTATGATTTTTTTTTAAACTGTCACAGTGCAGGACTAACAATTTAGCTAGCTTATAGATATCCAGTAAGATTCATTGTCTATGGCAACATTTCAACTACTTTCATATTTTACACTTACTTGTTTATTTGTTGAATGGGAATGTCTCGCTGAAGTAGATTTACAGTGGATTCTAGGGAGAAAATTTCCAGAACAAAAGATACAATAGGTTACATTAACATACGGGATTATGACTGAGTCTCTGATGACAACCAGGTTGTTATGTCTGAGATATGGTTGCCAAGAAATTTATTATATAAGTAAAGCTTGAGAGGTGAATCTAGGCATCTATGACAAAAGCACATAAAAAAGGTTATGATTGATGACCTGACCCTAATTCTTTCTACTACATGGAGCTTGTTTTGCTCCATTAACTGTGGAGTTAAATTTGCTCAATGTACTGCAGTTTATGAAAATACTGCAGTGGTGGTGCTGCGGTAGCGTTGCTGCCTCGCAGTAAGATGTTGTCCTGTTCGATTCTCAGCTAGAGCATCTTCTGTGTGGAGACATGCATGAATGGGCGTACCTTCGTTGAAGGTTGTGCGTCAGGGCTGGAAACTCGGCACATAAAAATCTACTGCCAGTCTTTAGCAGACCGGTGTTCCGCTGTGGCGACCCCTAACCAGGAAAAGCCGAAAGACACAACAACTGCAGTTTATGAAAAAAATGTATAGGAGGTTATTTTGAAATTAGTTAGAGCTGTGAAAAAATAGCAGTACACACTTTTCTGCTTCCTTGCTTACAAATTCTAGACAAATCCAAAAATCATGTCAGGACAAAGGAACAAAATTAGGGTCAGTTTGTAAATGTTGGTTAAAAACGCTCATAGTTAAACAAATTTTCTACCACTCTGCATTTGTTGAAAAGTGACAAGTATGAAATGCTGTCTGACATTATTGACTGACTCTAATCCTCAGTGATTTTACCATAAAATGAAAAAAAATATGAGGGATTGAACAAAACTATGAGACAACCTGTGTGAAAGCTGTGAGGCATGGAAAACTGGCAGAAAGAAAGCTGTTTTAACTTCTGCAGTTGTTTTCCTCTGTTAGCCTCTGACCTCAATCTAAAATAATCAGATTTGAGAGTGCCACATCTTGTGGAGAAAATGTGGTCTTCAAAGTTCTAGTCATCTTAAATGAAAGAACTTGTTTTCAGGAAGAACAAGTTATAAAACACATCTTAGTGGCCAGTGCTTCAGTGAGACCTATTGTAATCCTGATACCTTTAAGATTAGTTTAAGTATTTGGTTGCCATTTCATAGCTACTGATAGCTCAGAGCACCTTCTGATAGTATTGCATACCATCTTCTCAGTATTTCAATTTTTTAAACTTTTTTGGTACAAAACTTCATGAGCACATCAGCAGTGCTCCAGTAACAAAGTTTGTTTGAATCCTACATTCTTTCATGTACTCCTTGCTTTGAATGCCTTGGGGGGTACCTTTCTTAGTCCAGTAGATTGTATGACATAGATTAGGGGAAAGAATAACAGATTCTTTAGGTTCAAGGCTTTGTTCTCAGGGAAAATGCTTTAAATTTAAAATGCTTATAACAGCATATGAAATATAGTTTGTCATTAGGGAACATCAGCTACTCTTTTCTTTAGGTACTACTGGATCTTTTATACTCCCCGTAGCTGCCACCAACTCATACAAATGTGACCTCAGTTTAACATGTCATCCAAAGGATGACAGCATCCTTCTATTGCTACACTGTAATCCATTCATCTGGAGTAGGAATAGAACTCATAGCCTTTTAACACCGGAGGTTAGTGTGCTACTTATTGAGCAACTCACACTACCATTTTACACAACATGCATACAGATATCATTCTTTACTGAATATTGTATCTTTGCACAAGGCAATTAGACCACAGTTGAAAAGATTTGTCCCCATACAAGTTTAATCAAGTTTCCATCTTGTTTTATTTAATAATACAACATATGCTATATATATTTTTTCCTTAACACCAACCCATATCATTCTGTCTTTGAACTCCTTCTCATGAACTTGCTTGTTTATTGCAGTCTGTTAATCAGCTTAAATCACACAGAGCCAACAACTTCTTTTACAAGGAAGTCTCATACTAAAACAAGGGAGAAAAAGAAAATAATTAAAATGTTTATTGACTCCCCTTAGGGTTTTATTGTATAGAATTAGTGCAACTCTACCGACATGGATTACCCTACCTAATCAGAATTATCTGATTTCATCAAACCATAGCTTATTTTATCTAACTTAGCATTGTTCGTAATAGCAGAGATTTCCCATGATACTCTGGAACCAAGAACATAATGACTACTTTATGGTGGTCATTAATATTAAACATTTTACATAGCTGTTTTTAAAAGGGGGGGGGGCACTGTGACTTGAGGAAACCTGACATGGAAACATTACTGTGGCATACCATGCACATACATACAAACTTTACTTACAAGAAAGGAGAGGAAGTGCACATTCCCTGGTGTAGAGAGATCAGTCGCTGAGTGTGACCCAAATGACCCATGTTAAGTTAGTGCCATGAGAGCTTGAGGGGACAGTCCAGAGTGAATAGGAATGACTGGCCACTGCAGGCTCAGCCATCCTGTCGGGGTGGGTGTTAGCTCTGCCTTACCTCTTTGTTGACACCTAGAGTGACCACTACATGTTGCAATCCTGAAGTAATAATGCCAGCAATGTGTGTGAAGGCAACATTAGTGAAGATCAAGAGAGCTATGATGGAGAGTAGGAGCACAAGGAAGTGGAAACTCACCGATTCCAAGAAACTGGCCCACTCCCTACTGCCTGAATCTTTCCTTTCCAGGAAAGAAATGGGCTGATAAGGCCTTCCAGCTGCAGAAGGAATGGGCAGTAGGAGTTGTGCTACGTTTTTACATCTCAAGTTTCTTCAACTGGTGATGAAATATTTGTTTTGAACTATACTGCAGATCACGTGTTTCTACAACTAATTGTTAAAACAGTGTCAAGCTTACCATATCTTCATGACAAGGGAAGAAGAACAGCCTATGAATTTACTTATTTTATTGTTTGTAGCACTAATTTATGAGAAAGCAGTGTTCACAGTAAAATAAATTATGCTATCAATTTATTTTAATGCTACATATAATGAAGTGTTACAAAATGGCAAAACAATGTATGTGTGTGTGTGTGTGTGTGTGTGTGTATGTGTGTGTGTGTGTGGGTGTGTGTGTGTATATATACATATATATATATATATATATATATCTATATATATATATATATATATATATATATATATATATATATATATATATATATATATATATATATATATATTTATATCTCTTTCTCTCTCTCTCTCTCCATATCCATATATATATATATATATATATATATATATATATATATGGGTCTACTTCAGAAAATCGAAATACCATATAGTCGAAGATGATATCATTGAAACAAAAACTTTGAAATCTGAAAACATCGAACACTTGGAACTGGAAAAGCCACCCACCGGGAAAAGAACCACTTGGCCACTAGGACATGAAAACAGATAACGAATCATGTAAAACCCTACAAACTAAATATACTAACTCTGAGATCGCACTGCAGTGGGGAAAGGGCAATGTTCACCATGCTGTCTGAATTCTTCTGCTCCCGGGGTTTGTTTATGATGATTTGGGTGTTCGATGTAGTTTTTCCTCATATTGTTTAATGATTGTAATGTTTATTTTTATCCTCACTAAACTTGATTTCATTGTTTAAAAAGTACCCTGTCATTTGTCAAATGTTAAACCATCTAATGAAAGATTTAATATAGACTGACCATTAGATATTCTGTGACATGACATAAGAAAAAAGGTGTATGGATTTTCAATGAAGTCAAATGTTTCTGAATTTATCTACTTGTCTATTCATCTGTCTGTCTATGATTCTATATAAAATGCTTCCTCAATGAATGAACACCTCCTGGTCAGTCACAAAGGATCAAAACAGCAGTACTAAAAACAACTGACTGTGAAGCAAGATTGATTTTTTTCTTCTTTTTTGCCTTTTCCTTGAATCCTTCTATGTAGCAAGCCTGAATTCTGCATTCTAGAACTATTCCCATAAACCAGTTATTACCCTGGGCTTACCCACAGTCCAGCATTTTATCTTTTACCCTCACTGCAATTCATCAAAATCCACACTTCCCAAGTCCCACAGAATTAACTTTGTATTGATGTTCTTACCTTCCCCATCTCTAAACAACAAAGTGACATGATCCTTGTTTGTGAATGGTAACTATATGTGGACACCCCTGACCCTAGCCACATTGGTGAAGACCACATCCAGAATACTTTCCTTTCCACACAGTCTCACATCAGTTGGCTGAACCCCTCAATGTCTAAAACTTAGTCAACTCCCATTCTTTCTCTTTCTCTCTGTGTCACTACCCATCCCCCAGCCTGGACTTTGGAATCCCCTGTACTATTTCTGGAAGATTCAGTTCTCTCGTGACTATAACCCTGTTTTTCCCATCTGTTCTGCTTTATTCTGTCCTTCAGTTTTACTTCCTCTTCCCTTATGTATCAAACCACCAGCATTCCTCGGGGGCTCTTGTCTCCTTCACTTTTACTTCCTCTTCCCTTATGTATCAAACCACCAGTGTTCCTGGGGGGCTCTTGTCCTTGGTTTTGATCTTGCTACCTTTCTTGTTCCTCTCAATAGCTGGTCTTTCATCTCATCTTTGACTGTATATTTGATGCCCTCCTTTATGCAGACTGCAATTCTGCCAGCATCCCTTGATTCTCTGGCATTCCTCAAGAGCTTACTGCTTGGCATATCCTTATCCCATTTCCTGCTCTCGCTGTCCCATGTTACTGATATCAGGAAGGCCTTTTCTCATCTTTTCCATCACTGCCTGTAGGTTTCCTATCTTCTTATCTAGGTTCCTTGCATCGTGCATTAATAAATCCCAGGCATGTTGCTAGTCAATCCAGTTTGTTTCTATGGTACTCATGTGTTATGTGTCTCATTTTCCCCTCTTGCTATTGCATATCTGCCCCCCCCCCCCAGCATCTGTAGTTTACTCTTACCATTTCATCTTAGATTAAACCTACAGCTACTGATGGGCATATAACTGAGCTCTGAGAATGATTGCCCATTTTGGGCCAAGATGGACCCACTTTGACACAGAGCTTATCTGTCTGTTAGATTTTCCCTGTCATCCAACCAGTTCCTGTCCCCTTTCCTTTCTCTACTGCTACAACCAATCATTATAATTCCTAATCTTCTCTTTCCTCCCCTTTATCTGTTTGCATGTGCTTTTGCCTACCTAGACTCAAGTGACTATAACTTCCAGTGTGCACTGGATCAGATTCCTGTTGAGTGTGAAGCAGATAGGATCAAAATCATTACCTGCAAATAAAATGTGAAGGCCCTGTTCAAGAAAAGGCTGGGTTATTCTTACAGGTAAGGTGGAACCAGCTATGTTAGAGGCAGGAGTTTAAGTATATTGTCCATGAGTGAGGTTGAGGTGATCAGGATATTGACAGGAGGATGGGAGCAGTGCTGACAACACTGAAGACATATGCAGACTGCATTGCTGAGGTCATAGGAATAAGCTCTCATAGTATGTAAGTCCTCTGCCCTTAGCATTAGCAACTCAAGATCCCAGGACCTGAACTTTGTCTGCTACATAAATAGAACCTGCTGGAGGGACATATAAGTGTCTCAGAGCATCTCCATGTTATGGAATAAGCTCCCATCCACGTGAAACAGAGTACATGCCTGACCCTATTCAATAGAAACCTTGATTATTGGATGGGAAATTGCAAATTCAACCCTGGTCTAATCCACTTGTCTCCGATAGATGGAGGTCAAAAGAAAGTTAAATTAGTCCCCAAATAACATACCCCCCCCACACACACACACAACACATAACCCTTAGCTACCTTTTTAATATCTCTTTACTAACATACATTACCATATAGGCATCTAAGGAAGTCTACAACAAGATTGGGTTGAGTTGCATGGCTAGGCTTGTAAAGGCCCTGGTGGTGATTAGCCTAGTATAAGCCTATGAAGCTATGGACATATGAGAGGATTTCAGAGGGCAGACGCTGTTCTTCTGGCTAAAAGACATTAGCTAAAATGATCTGTACACCTTTGTCCCTCTTATTTAGATTCACAGGTGAATACTAGGCTAACTGCCCTTGTGAGCCATTTTAAGCCTAGCCAATTTCCCTTTCAAAGCTGAGAATCAAACCGTATAACTTGTATCTGTGAGATAAACACCTTAACCATTATACCAACCTTCATTATGGCATGCTTATCAAGAACTTCTCACTTAGCTTGGCCCATTGCAAGAACCTGAACACAGACAGTGCGCACCTAAATTTTGTTAGTGCCAGTATAGAAAGTTAGAATGTTGAACTGACAATAATGAATTTTCAGGAAAGTGAAACAGAATGACAAGCTACGGCAACTTAGAAAACAAGCCTTTTTGCATAAGAGCAAGCACACCTGCTCCCCAGTGTATTCCTCCTTACTTATATATACCAACTCCATGGTCCCACAGCAGTAGAGTAAAGGGAAGACTCTCACTTTATGTGTTTATGTATATTTTATTTGGTATGACCTTTAAATGTCTAGTCATATGATTCTTGGTCACATGACTTAAATCAACTGATTTATATAGTTGTGTAAACCACACTCAAAGAAACAAACTTGCGTCTTTTACCACAAGAACGTCAGAGCAGTAAATCTACAAAGTCTTTACCAATAACACGATGAATTCTGAGGAGTCTCTCTTTCTTCTTTTTTCTTTTACTAAAAAGCACCAATAGCAACATAGCAACACAATACAGCAGTATAAAATCCACAGGTTAATTTCTGTAGCGCCTCGGCTTTCACAGCCTTTTCAGAGTACACTTTTATCACAAATATACCTTCCTTTTGTACAATTTAGTAAGAACACACCCCACAATCTTTCAATTATTTCTAATTGCATCTTAAAGACATATCATGAAAAACTTTTCCAGTTACACTCCTTATTTAAACCTTTTGGACATACAGTATTACATTTTAAAATAAACAAAGATTCTTTTCATCTTAATTCATACTTCAACCCCTCTGATGTTAAAAAACCTTCCTTACACTGTTCCAATACTGTTGCTTGTAACCCCTGAGGATTCGCCTCATGAAATTTATGAAAATGTTCCGCCACTGGGTTAACTAACCTACCTTTTTTTATATCTCTCACATGCTCTTTATGTCTCACTGAAAAATTTCTCTTGCTTTCACCTATATAATATTTGTTACATGGGCACCTCAGCCCATATATTATACCTGCAGTATTACATCTGAAATTACCATGTTCCTGATATTTTCTACCATTAATTTTAGAAAAAGTTCTAACAATAAATTGGCATACCGCACAATTCCCACATGGAAAAATACCTTTTTCTGTTATATCCTTTAAGTCCAAATTTTCTGGTCTTCTCAAAGCACCATGTAACAATAGATCCCTTATTATTTTTTTTAATATAGTTTTTTTTATTTATGTAGTTATTTAAAGGATTGTATAGTACTATCTGTTTGTATTCTGAAGAAATACTTAAGAAAAGTGACAAAATCACTCAGTTTCAGTGCAAGATGATTAGGCTGTGTTATTTTTGGTTTTGATATGTTGGTTTTCAATCAATTTGACCATTTATCTGACTTTCAGTTTTGTTTTTGACTTAATACTCACCTTAAACAGCAAGTCAAAAGTTCTTTGCAGCAATAAGGTCATATCACCTAATGCTCTTGTTCATACCCACTCTCTATTATTCCACCAAGTAACTTTACCACCCTTGTAAATCTATACATATGTATGTATTTTCTTGCCTGCTATAGCTTTTGTCAATCTTCTTCATTTTTGGAGTATGTTGTTACCTTTATAGCTTCCTTGTACACATCATCCTTCATTGTCCTTGCAACACTTTCTTTTATTTTCCCTTTTAAAAAATATGTGTATAACCAAAATATATCAGAGTCTTTGTCTTTCCAATTTGTTTTGCAACTTGTTTCCTGTGAATGCTTTACTTCACTCAGCCTGTGCCTATAAAAGGTCATTCCCTTTTAAACAAATGTAAATAAATGTATGCAAACACCTTATATGTGTGTGTGTGTGTGTGTGTGTGTGTGTGTGTGTGTATATATATATATATATATATATATATATTTATATATATATATATATATATATATATATATACACACACACACACACACACACACACACACACACACACACACACACACACACACACACACACACACACACACACACTCACACACACACACTCATATAGCTATATTTATGTCTGTGTATATATATATATATATATATATATATATATATATATATATATATGTGTGTGTGTGTGTGTGTGTGTGTGTATATATATATATATATATATATATATATATATATATATATATATATATCTGTATATACACATATATACATGTATATATTTATATATATATATATATGGATCCCCTTCAGTTTACCGAAACGCCACACTGCCGAAACACAAATCACCGACACCAAAAGACCGACAACACAAAATACCGACAATACACACAACCATACATGCACTAACCATAACCCAAACCCTAACCCTAAGGTCCGACACAACGACACACTTACCCTACCCGCACCCTAACCCTAACTCACTTAACCCACCCCTAAACCCACAGTCCATCACTATCGCACACACACCCTACCTGCACCCTAACCCTAACTCACTTAACCCACCCCTAAACCCACAGTCCGTCACTATCGCACACACACCCTACCTGCACCCTAACCCTAACTCACTTAACCCGCCCCTAAAACTACAGTCCTTCACTATTGCACACTTACCTGTCCGCTCCCTAACACTAAATCCCTCACTCTATCGCACACTTACCGAGTCCGTCGGGTTCTCACCTTGTCGGTCATCTGCGTTGTCGGTGATTTCGGTCCGACGGATTCCTTGTCGGTGAAGTGAGATTTTGGGCATCTAAAGGGGATCCATATAAATATATATATATATATATATATATATATATATGGGTCTACTTCATAAGACTGAAATTTTATAACGCTGAATTTCATAACATTGAGGCTAAAACATCTAAATCCCAAAACACGTAAAATCCAAAACATTGAAAATTCAGAACATTGAAAGTATGCTTCATAACATTGAAAACTACAATGCATATGTAAATAACATCCTCTCCACCTAAAACACCTAACTAACAAACACACTTTCTACTATTTTTCTACAGGGGGCAAGCTTCCCCGCTCCCCCCCATGTGAGAGGATTTGTCCCCCACACACCCCCATAAATTAAATATGCCAACTCCAAGATTGCCCTGTAGTGGAAAAAAGTTAATTTCCTAACCTCATACAAAAAGATGTCTGAGTTATGACATGGAGGTGATCTAAGGTGGATGCTGCACATGTCAGTGTTGAATCATCTGCATATTTTATAACTGAGGCTAGAGGGGTGGTTGTACTCAGATTGTTTGTAAAGATACTAAAAAGTAAGGGCCCTAGAATGGAGCCTTGTGAAACTCCTATTGTGACTGGGAGTGGGGATGAAAGGGTGTTTTGCCATTGACTTAGGGAAGAAAGAAAGAAAGGAAAACTTCTTCCATTCATAGAAGGCCCTTTTTGCTCTAGATATTTAGCAGAAATAATCATAGAGCATGGAAACTTCCACAGATGTGCAAAAGTTGGAGTGTCTCGGTACTGATGTGGTGAGGGGTTCTGGTGCACTATAAGAACATAAATCCAACAACTCACAGATTTAGCCTGCCCTATTTCATTAGAGGTCAGCATCTTAGCCTCCATATGTACTCCATTGTATGAATCATAGACAAAAGGAAAGAACATGAAGAAAGCTGACATTTAGCAATGAGACAAATATTCTAACAGGATGGATACATTTAGAAAGAAAATAATCTGAAAAGAATTTGTTGGCTCATGACAACCATTACACATCACTCAGCAAATGATACTTTAAATGATGACTTAGCAGTTGTAGTGTGTTGTGATATTTGAGGTTCTCCAGTTCAATTCTTGGGTGGGGTGCCTTTTGTGTAGAGTCTGCATGTCCCATCTGCATTTGTGTGGGTTTCCTCCAGGGGGTCTAGATTCCTCCCATATTCCAAAGACATGTAGATGGTGGATTGCACACTATAAATTGTCCCGAGGTGTGAGTGAGTGAGTGAGTGAGTGAGTGAGTGAGTGAGTGAGTGAGTGAGTGGTATGCCCTCTGAAGATGAGGTTTGGGTGCCTGACTAGCAACCTGTCCCCATAAAACTATTACTACTACAGAAACAACAACTATGTGGAGTGCGCTCATTGTCTATTGTGCCAAATGGAATAGATGTCTGGCAGAGATACTGGACAAACAGCACATAAATAATTAATTGAAGCAAATGCATTATAGAAACATGTAACCTTAGAAGTTATGCATTAAAAAATGATAATGTAGTTATGACTTATTTAGGAAGAAAATGCATTGAAATGGAAACCAACAAGTAGAAATAAATATCTGCTTAGATATAAAAGAACCAGGTGTGGTGCTCAAATATAAAATAATTTTGTGTAGTGGTTAGCAACCCAAACAAAAGAGTATACATTTTTTTTTATTTAGAATTTCTAACATACAATATAGTTTAAATTATTTTTTGTTAAATTTGATAATCTCAGAAAATTGATTTTGTTTGGTGACACCATCCATCTTCAGTCATAAACTGGTCAGTACAAAGGATGCAGGCATTTATAGGCAATGACATACATATCTTATCATTAAGAATATACTATGTGGTGTACAGTTTTAATGTTTACTGATTATCATCACACATCCTTTAGTAGAAACATTATAGGATCATTGGAAGTTACTAGGCTATTGGCCCTAAGGCCCTTATAAGCCTAGACAAGAATTTAGCTCATGCATAGACAAATCAGCATCCGATGTTCCTGTCCAGCAGGGACACGGGTGGAATCCCAGGGATGTATTTTCTATTTCCCATCCAGTTATCCAGGTTGTGCTTAAAAAGGGATAAAGAGGTACTCTGCTTGATAGGCAGTTTGGGCAATTTGGGTCAGATTTGGGGGCCAGTAGCTAGCTATGATTTGTAAAGGGGTCTTGTCAATGGATAACTGCACATATATTGGAACTCCACCTCCTCTGGCTTTGCTACCCACAGTTTGGGGTCTGAGTGTATGATAGGATGAGTAACCAGGTATGGCTGGGGTGCGCTCAGCAGCTTTGAACCAGGTTTCTGTGACTGCGCAGATGTTAGCATTTTCCAGGGTTAGGAATGCTTGCAATAAGTGCAGTTTCATGTTTAGACTTCTAGCATTTAGCAACATGACCTTTAATTTGTTTTTTTGTTTTTTTTTTAGATTTTATGTTGGCAGTTTCAACCGCATCACTTTTTCTAAAAGAAAGGCACTATGGGAGAGGCAAGTGCCTTTGCCAGAAGCTTGAAGCCCAAATGAGACAGATGCAAGCCATCTCTGGCAAAGCATCGTGGTCTGTCAGTCATATCTTCCATGGCCGTCAGGTATTGGAAAACCTGGAATGACACCAGAAACTAAGCCAGTTGTTAAGGTCAAACATTTCTATTTGCATTGAGGCATCATTCTGGATGACTGAAGAATCCTTCTTAAGGCTAAGGACATACCTGCCTGGGACACGTATTCAGTGAGTTCAGTCATGTCTCCTCCCTTCATATAGTCCAGGGATGTATGTCTCAAGTCATTCACACCAAGGTGGACTATGACAGAGTCATAACAGTACCTGTTGTTGAGAGTCTTTTTTTTTCAAAACAGGTTTATTGTTTTAACATACAAGAGAAATATCATAACAATTTTATACAAGTAATTAAAAATAGATATGATTATAACATTCAACAAAACAACCAAAGTATTTACAAAGACATCCACTGCAATCAGATCAATTAATTAAACTAAAATACCATGCTATTGAAATTAAGATTTTTTAACAGATTTTGTAAATTATCCCATACAATATAATAAGATGTCTTTCTAGTTGTTCTTGACCTAATTGTGTTTATTTCCATATGGCACACTATATTCATAACATTTTTAAATTCATTGAACGAAGGAGGTGTATCTGAAATCCAATTTCTGGTTATTATTTTCCTAGCCACTGCTAGAATAGACCATAACAAGGGAAGCTTAACCTTTTTAACACTTTGAGGTACAGGTGTGTTGAATAATATAAGAGATTTAGAAATTATGAAATTATCTGTAAAAAGAGCCTGCAAAAATTCATTAATTGACTTCCAGTATTCTTTCAATTTTATACAGTCATAAAACATATGAGCCCAGTCAGCATTAATTTCTACATTACATCTTTTATATAGATTATCTTTATTATTTATTTTATTCATCATCAAAGGTGTATAAAAAGATCTATGTAAAAATTTCCATGTATAAAGTCTCCAGACAATGGAAGACGTAGTTCTATAGGCAGATTCCAATATATATTGTTTATCTTGTTGATTTGGTGGGTCCCCATTAATGGAAGTGAAATAATTCCAGTATGTATCTTCACTGTAAAAGGTTTCCTGTCTGATAATTTTATGTATGTATGAAAGCTTACCTTTATCAGAAACTTTATGTTGTAAATTTAATATTAAGTAATCAATCAGTGTTGGAATAGATTCTTTAACTGTTATAGACATTAGATCTATTTTATTAATGAGATGTTGTCTAAAGGTCTGAACCTCTAACCAGCAAGTTTCTCTTAGATCAAATTCTTGTTTTAAGAAATCTAGATTTTTAACTTTATTATCAGATATCAACTGATACCAGTACTTTAGATCATTATCTATAGCTAAATGAGTTCCTTCAGAAGTAGATGACAAAAGCATACATTGAGTATACATTATAGGGAATATAATAAAATTCCATTCCCTATATTTAGGGTGCATGAATATAAAGTTACTATAGCTAATAATAATATTTAATGGGTAACAAACCATATGTTTAGGTGTAATAAGTGAAGTACAAAATTCCTTTAGTAACCATAACATGGAGTTATTTACAATCATTTTTTATGTGTTAAGGGGATTTTCATGAAGTGCATACTAATTAGCTCCCAGTAATCTTTCCATTTTGCAACATATGACTGATCTATTAATAAAGTAATAACTTTTACAATAGAAGAGATAGTATATAAATTAAAGTCTGGAAAAGAAATACCCCCTTGAGACCAGCTATTAGTATGTTTCTTTAATGCAATCCTAGGTCTATTAGGTGCCCATAGGAAATTTAACATTAGTGTATTCAATTTCTTGATAATTATTTTTGTAGGTGAAAGTATTATTGATTGTATTAAGTATAAAATCTTGGGGAATATTATCATTTTAATAATTGTAAGTCTCTCCTCCATAGTAAAAAACATATTATTCCAGGTATTAAAAAGATTTTGTATATTAAGAAAACAGGTATTATAATTATTATATATAATAGATTTAATATCTTTAGATAGTATTATACCTAAATAAGTTATCTGACCTGAATTGGGTACATATTTAGTAAAATCACTAATGAGAATATTTTTCGTGTATATATAGGTAGTATTTTAGTTTTTTCTTCATTGAATATTAAACCAGAAATACTTTTAAAGTTCATCATTTTGTCAAATAGAGACTGCATAGAAGAATTAGATCCTGCTGATGTAATTAGAACATCATCTGCAAAAAGTTGAATTTTAGATGTTGTATTTTCATCTATTTCAAAACCCTCTATGTCAGTACTGTTTCTGATCAAATTAGCCCAAGGCTCCATTACTAAAGTGAATAATAGTGGAGAAAGTGGACATCCTTGTTTTGTACCTTTAAAATGGGTATTTTTTGTGAGACATATGTTCCTACCTTAATATAAGCCAATGTTCCTTTGTATAAATGCTCAATTAGATTTACAAATGCATCTGAGAAGTTTGTGCACTTCAGTAAGGTAAACAGATAGTCCCAACTTACTGAATCAAATGCTGAACTTATATCAAGACTAATAAGTGTCAAATCTTTCTTTTTCCTATTTGCAAAATCAATTAATGTTAAAGTTCTTCTTATATTATCAAACGTATTTCTATTTACAATGAATCCTGTCTGATCTATATCTATAATGCCGGGAATAATTGTCTTCAATCTATCAGCAAAAATACTCATAAACATTTTATAATCAACATTAAGTAATGAGATGGGCCGATATGAAGTACATCTAGTTGGATCTTTATTAGGTTTTAAAATTGGCGAAATAAATGTATATTGCCAAGATGGGGGGGGTTATTAACTCAGTTTGGGCCAAAATAAAAACTTATGTATTAATGAATATGTACTTTTAGAAAGGATTTTATATATCTCTGGTATAATACCATCATTACCCGGTGCTTTGTTTGATTTAAGCTTGTTTATTTGTGAAATAACCTCTGTATATGAAATACTTTTGTCCAATAGTTTAATCTGTTGTTTATTAAGCTTTTTATTCATGTTTGTGGTTATAAACTCCTTTATTTTATCTTTAGGTTCCATGTTAATGTTATTATGGTTAATTTTGTGAAAGTGATTTCTAAATTCATCTTGTATTTCTGGTAGACTAGAAACATTCTTCTTTTTCCTCAGAGAAAAGATTTCTTTGATATGATTTTGTTTATTCAACCTTTTTGTTTTATTTTTAAGTCTATGTAAGTATTTGGGACTTATTGAGTAAGACAAAAACTTGTATTTCTCTAAAGTTATTTTAACTTTATGAGTTAAAATTTCTTTGTATTTCTCATTTAGTTTGTTTATTTCTTCAATAACTTTCTTGTCCATAATATTTTCTTTATTATTATGTTTATAAGAGTCTAATTTACTTTGAATATCTAACAATTCCTTATCCCAAGATTTCCTTTTATTATTATACCATCTGATACTTTGTCCATATAGATATGATTTTAAGGCATCCCAAACATAGACAATGGAGACTTCAGGAGTATTATTTATGTCTAAAAAATGTTGTACTTCTGAAAGTATATATTCTTTATAGTCTTTTAGTTGAGTTAAGTATGCTGGTATCCTTTTGATCTGAACATTGTGAGTATTTTTTATCATGAACTCAAAAACAATTGAATTATGATCAGGTATAGGACATGAAATGATTTTGGAATGAATTAAATCTGTTACCATCTGGTTAGAAATAAAGACCCTATTTTTGAATAAGTTTTGTATCTATTAGAAAAAAAGGTGTATGGTAATGATTTTGAATCTATCTGATTATTAATATCATTCAAATGATAAGAATTAGCAAAATCATTTAAATGTTTTGCATTAGGTGTAATTCTTCTTTTTCCTATAGTGGTAGTATCACTTTCATGTAGTATACAATTAAAGTCACCAGCTAAAATAATATCTCCTATAGAGAATGATATGATCTTATCAAGATGGTGTTTCACTGTATTAATACCAATTCCAGGTATCCAATGTACATTAATTAATGTGTAAGTCTTCCCATTAATTTGTATTGTAACCATACAAAACATTCCTTTGTCATCCTGATAAGACTTAATGGTTTTAGGAATGGGCATACTTTTATTCCACAAAATAGCCACTCCTCTTTTTTTCTGAGTGTGCTCTGAACTAACCAATACTGTATATTTGTTTGTGGCTAGTTTATCAATATCTTTTTTCAAGAGATGGGTTTCTTGCAGGAAGACTAAGTTAGCCTTATGTAAATTAATGTATCTTATTAGGCTTGCCCTTTTACACGGATTATTCAATCCATTAATGTTTAAAGAAATTCCTTTTAAAGATGTCATTTGGCATTATTAAAACTTAAAAATCTTATGATCAAAATAACAATTAACATAATAAGTAATGTTACATCTTCTCCTTTAGGTGTACCTTTAAATATAGCTGTATTTATTGAATCTCTTATGGGATTTTGTATAGGATTCAATTTTGTTTGTAGTGACAATGAGTTTACAAAATGTATTGTGGATGTCAAAACTATATACATATAACAATGAACAAATGAAAATAATGTAAGGATTAAACCTTGCATCCAGCCTGGAGTTAAAAACTCCAACTTAGAGTAGTATTTACCACTCAAGTTAACCCCCTACCCTAAGCAGCAGTACCTCAGCTACCACCTTATCAATTTAATACTGGTTATATTTAACTTAAATTAACAGCTTTCAATTCGATTATCTAGCAAGACAAGACTACACATTCGATAAAACAGCATCATATAAACTAAAATAAACTTTTTAAAAACTATTCATACTACTATATACATCTATGTAATATAATACACTTGTATTCAAATAGCATTCAAATAAACTTGATATTAGGAACCAAGAGGAGAGTGAGAAATAAAAGACGTGAAAGAGGGAGAGAGAGTGAAAGAAAGAGAGAGAGAGAGAGAAAAAAAAAAAAGGGAAGGCATATTTACATATTAATTTATTCAAAGTATGTAAAAATAAGTTCTAATATTCATTTAAATCAAAAACTTTGGCTAATATGGTTCATACATTACATATATTAAGATGCATCTATTTTCTGTCATGTAAATGCAGTCAACAGCTTCCTTGAATTGCTTGTATATGAGCATTTTACTCATACTCATTATTGCCAATAGAATAAAATATTATATTTATAGAAATTGTTATAAATCATACTGCATAGTTATGCAAATTCTCATAAACACTTGCATTATTGTAGAGAAAGCCATCTGTATTTTGTATATCTATACTGCTGCTTTAAATATATCACATGACAATTTATTCCAGAATAGAGTTATAAAGTTATTTATGCTTGTCAATCAGATGAATTAAATGAGTTATAGTAATGTATATGTTTGGATCATAAGTTTTTAACATAAATTAGTATGCTGCAGTCAAGTAGACTTTCAAAAACACTTGAATAAATGTTTCATTTTCTATGCCTTCTAAAATAAGACATTTACTTACTACAAGAAACTGCATCATTTAAAATCATTATAACTGACATATTTTATAAATTATAACATAAATATTTAAGTAATTATATAAAATAACTCACATTTAAATGTTAAAGAGTTAATTTTCCTTCACATAGTCACATTTGCATCAGTTCTTCTTCCTGGTAGAGTGTTCTTCCTGAATCTGCGATGTGTCAGTGTGATTTCTGGGTCAGAGGTCAAATTGACTGCTTTCAGCTTCTCTGCGTGAATTCTGAGAGTTGAAGCTTTTAAAACAACTCGATGACACTGTTCACGAGATAACCCACATCCCAGATTGTCTCTCTTAACATTTTGGCGGGAAACTTGTTAAAAACTAGTGACAAACGTTCATTTAGCAGTGTAAATGCATCTAAACATGACAAAACCTTCGCAATGTATTTTACAGGTTATTACAGCCTCTATGTAAGTGAAATTAAGCCCAAAGTTATAAATAAGTAATAAAACTCAATATTTTTGCCCCAACTCAATTTTTATGCAAATCTTATTATTTACTGTGCCTGTATGATCAAAAGCGTTTCTATATATTAATATGAAAAAAAAAATAAAGAGAAAGAATAAAGAAAAGAAAAAGAGAATAGAAAATAAAAGAGTGTAAAGTAGAAATATAAAAAATGTAAGAAAAGGCTATAAAAAGTGTATACAATGGAATATTACTTACTGTTTATATTAATAGAGTTAAAAATAAAACATATTATCTACTATTATTTAGTTCTAATTATTATTAATTAAAGCATGACAGATTATTTGCAAACAAGCATAAGCAGTATAATCAAGAAAGTATAATTAGGAATAGCATTTGAAGAACATATAAACTTTTTACAAGGAATAAATATGTTATTATTCCATTTATCATATTTTCATTACTCATCTCTCCCTGCCCTCCCCCACCCCTTACCCACTACATAATCTAAATAGAATGTCATTGTTTAAACAAAGAAAAGAAGAAAAGGAGAAAAAAAGAAAAAAATGTATCAAATTACTAACCTTACTTTTCTTTTTCAGAAAGAGAAACAAATTGAATAATAGCTTGTTATTAGTTCCTCAGATATTTTGACTGGTTATGAAACAAAACATTTCTTTGCACACAAAAAATAACTTTGATTAATTCTTTTTCAGAATATTTGTGGCTTTCTGGAAATGCAGGAAATATATTTAAAAAGATTAATAATGAAGTAAAATGATGAGAGAAAAAATGGAAAAAGAACATAGAACAAATCATTTGTTTTTTAGTCTCTTCTTCTTCTCTGAAGTCTTCCACGAAGATTCAGTTGCCAGTCTGTTTAATGAAGGACTAGCCCATTCCATTTCCTCTATTTTATCCAAAATCTTATTTTTTTTGATAAACAGTAAAGCAGAGTCTAAGTCATCAAAAATTTTAGGACCATCAGGAAGGAAGATTTTTAGCTTGGCAGGAAACAGAAGGAATGCTTTAAACTGTGCTTTTTTAAGCTCCCTTATTAGTGGCAGAAAAACTTTTCTTTTAGCTATTACCAAGGAAGAATAGTCATTGTCAAAACGCACAGTTGTCTCATTAATCTTAACAGGAGCTTTAGCCCAAGCAGATTTAAGAACCATCTCTTTATCAAAAGATGATAGAAATCTAACTATAACTGATCTGGGATAGTTTTTGTTAGAGTTAGTATTAGCTATAGCTCTATGTGCTCTTTCGATACCAAAAGAGAATGCTACTGGTAAGTCTAAAGTTTTAGGGAGCCATGTTGTTAAAAAATAAGTAATATTGTTACCTTCAATATTTTCTGGCAGTCCAAAAATCCTAATGTTATTGCGCCTAGATCTATTTTCCAGGTCATCCAGCTTTGTTTGTAAATGTGTATTTTGTTTCAGCAGAAACTCAATGTTGATTTCCTCTTCTTGGATTCTATTTTCCATGTCATTCACAGCCTCTTCTATGCCTGTCATCTGGATCTTCTGTTGTTGCAGGTCTATATGTAACAAGTCTATTTGTTTTGTAGTTTTTTCTATGAAGGTATCAATTTTAGTATCCATTTTATCCATCTTAGCAGTAAGTTGCTGGATTATAGTTATCAGAGACTGAAGTTCTTTCTTGATGCTGGAGACTTGAGAATTTGTCTTACTGGAACTCATTTCAAACTGATAAACTGACAGGAAAATTTCCAAAATGATTTCTGACAGGAATATTGTTAAAATTTCCTTTCTTTTTTAGATATAGTTCAAGAACTATATAAAACAAACATATTTAGAAAGAAAATTACTTCATAAATTAATTTTTTAAGTAATTAATTCCTGTCAGTGCAATGAAATTGGTGGAGCTGAAGAAATCTGCTGCTATCCTGTGTTCATCCTTGGCCACGCCCCCTCGTTGTTGAGAGTCTTGAGTGCATGTGTTATATGGCAGATTCTGGCCCCTGATGGACATCTAACCATGACTTTCTCCTTATCCCGCCTAGTGAGAGGCACATCTGTATGTCTCACAATGGAGTCTGCTATGACCATTATAAAGATGGATGCATGAATACACTTCTGATTAAATGACACTATGTGACTATAGCATGTGTTAAGGCTACCAACTAAGGCTATTCTATGCATTGTCTGAATTGTCTGTTTTAGGGGAGTCCATTGACCAACATAACAAAGGAAAAATGTAATAAAATCCAATTTCAACATGAATGAGCTACATTTACTATCTGGATCTCATATGCATATCCATAATTTATGAATGTAGCTGTACAGTCATTATTCTAAGGTAGCACTACAACATTGCTGCAATTGAGGAGGAAGCATTATCAGCAGAAGTGGTACTAGAAATCAAATCACATTACTGAAAACATAGCCAAAACAGTGACCTTTCTGTGTATGAGGACTGAAAAAAAGAAGATGGTCTACAGAGGATTACAGTTAAGACTGCTTGTCATGGATACAAGAAAACAGATGGGACAACCTTTAGCAAAAACCAAACCATCGAATGAGTGCACCAAACAAACAAGCATTTCCTATTGTCAGAGATGCCTAATGATGTTAGTTTTTCATAGTAACAGAGTGGTGAGCTTGTACGAAACCTGAAGGTTATTCTCACTATGTTCTACACAGTCTGTAGACTTCATACATTGCATTGTAGAATGTGTGCATAGACAGTACAGCATAACTGCTCTAATACCTGCAAGCCTTACATTGAGAGCTATAAACCTGAGGAATAATTGACTTAATTCTAGTTGTACTGTATCTTTTGTAGCAATCAAAGTGATGTGATCCTTCAAATTTAATATAACTTAAAGCAAAAAAACAAAAAAAAATCAAGATATTTATAATATATACTGCTACACAGCAAAACTTCTTGTCCTAACCTCTGCCACTGTTCTACCCAGAGACAGCTTGTTGGCATCTGACCACATGCAAAAAAGCATGCAAAAAGTTAGTCCATGCAAGTCAAAAATTAAACAAGAACTCTGACAAGTTCTGATAAAGATTCAGTCGTATAAGCAGGGATGCCACCCCACATAATGTGTAGCACTGATGGTAGTAGTATACTGTTATGGGCTGTTGATAAATAGATTCAGCAGGAAGTTTCCTAATGCCAAGTGTATAAGACACATCATAAAATCTCTGACAGATGAAAACACCACTTCCTGTGAGCAAACTTCAAAGGAACATCCAGTAAAATATTGATTGTACCAGAAAGTGGCTGGGGAAGTAGGCTCCCCATGTTGGATACATTTTACTTTATTGTATTTAGTTTTGTTAATTGGGATAGAGCACTGATCTCAGTGGATTTTTGCTAACTAGATGAAACCTTTGGTGAGATCTAGAGCTATGTACAAATTTATGTTTGCATGTATGTGTGTAATATTAATTGGATAATTCACAAGGTACAACTGCTTCCTCTCAGGAGTACTGTTGGATCACTGCATGATTAGATGACTTGCTCAGATTTAGACTGTTTGCTGGAAGAAGGTGAGTGAACCAAACTCTGGCTTACATGATGAATATTGTTAGAAAATCAGTCTTAACCCTGTTAGATAAACTGCCAAATGTACACAGAATTCCAGTTTGTAAGGTAAACACTAGGTGACACCCTGACCACATGTGCAAAAATGGGAAAAAGGGATTGAGGATGGATGGATTGATAGTTGTGACATGCGATATAAAAACACACTGAACTACAGATCTGCAAGTTTAACACAGAAGGATAAGGCTGTGAGCTGCCACATTTTTTTTAGTCCTGTCAAAATGGAGTAGCACAGGAAGCACGCATGTAGTAACAGCAACTTCTAATGCCCATGAGTGCGTGTGTGTGTGTCTGTGTGTGAGTTGATTTCTTTTACCTTCAAGTTTTGGAGGACATCATATGGTAAAGCACAAAGAATTACAGTTAGTCAGTAACGCCACAGATTGCCACTGATCTGCGTTTCATTGTTTTCATTTCAAATCAAGTTAAGCAAACTTTATTGTCATTCAGACCATACAGCAAGTGCACAGCTGAATGACATTATATTCTCCAAGCTCATGTTCAACATATACAAACATAAACAAAACATAAACACAGAGCCAAATGTACATAAACAATAAGATAGTCTAAGGCACAAAGGTTCAGTGACCATGCTTGATTTATCATGGTTGCAATAACCGTGACTTACTTAAATGTGGTAGATAGACAAAAGTTGCTACCTGCAGTACAGAGAACTGCCTCCACATGAAGGCCAGAATTGTCATTATCAGATCAATGGTCACCTCCCAGTCTCCACCATCACACTGCCACATTGCCACCAGTTCCATTCAGTGCCACCAGTTACATCTCCAACACCATCTTCAAAGCAGCAGCCCTACGACCCAACAAACCCCCAAAAAAACCAACAAATTCCAATCTTGATCTACAGTCAGCACCCAATCTGTACTTAGCTCTCCTCCTGAGTCATAAATGGCCACGTCCATCTGCACTCAGGGCACCTCTTCTCCTGAAACCTAAACGGCCATGACCAGATCAATGATCTCCCAAATAAGACAATGCAATCCAACCATCTGACACAGTACAATTTAGATAGACCAGCCAAAAACAGACTCCCAAATGGACAATTTAACACAATCTTACATAAACAGAACACGCCGGAGTAACCACTGCTGTACAAGGCATCACAATTTTTGCCTCATATTTATGCCCAGCCCTATTTCCTAATCTAAATGTTACCCAGTAAACAATGTGTAGTGGCACTCAACCCAGTAGGACTGTCTGGTTAAGTGATTTGCTGTGAGTCAGGCAATATACACATGGATTTAGAATGAGTAAAAGAGTTGGTTCCAGGCAGCAGCTGATTGATAACTTAGAACCTTAATCCTCTGTACTAACTGCAAGACCTTTGTTAATATCTTTTTTTTTCTAGCGTATTTGTTTAGTATTTTATTAGCAACAAAAAATAAATACAAAACATATTATAATACAGTGTTTACTTAAACAGCATTCACATCTTCAAAAATAATCCATATGTCATTTTTGACCAAACATTACAAATTTTATGAGACAGACAAAATGTTTTGTAAAGGATTCATAGCAATACAATATGTATATAAATAGAGAATATGCTTTATAATCTATAAAATAGATAGAATACATCAGTCATGTATTGCAATTATAGTATCATCAATAAGAAAAGAAAAATATTTAAGTAGTTAGGTGAGTGGGGCAACAAAAAGAGAGACCAGCAGGGAGAGGTGTATCATATGTTATACTACAGGTGCAGTGGTGTAGACTAGGGATAGTAGTGGCATTGTTATAAGGATTATTACATATATGTCATTTAATAACTTTCTAACTAGCCCTGTGATTTCACTTAGGAAAATGTAGGGTGACTATTGTTTAAGTGAAAGAATTCTTTATCTTTCCTTTTAGTTTTAGAGTACTCATCCTAACAAATGGCCGAAGCAATTTGCCACATTCATCAGTGAATGGTGATTTTGCTGTCTTTAAATCTCTCATGGTTGACTTTTTAGTTGTTAAAAATATGAATTAGGTAGTATATGGTAGAATGCTACCATCTTCAGTTATTTCTTCAATTGCTAAGTTCCTTCTGTCAGTTTCTTCTGTGGGGAAGGCAGTATTTAATTTCTCCCAAAGATGATCCCAGAATTTCTGTAGTATAGGGCACTCTGACATTATATGTTTGTAGCTAGGGAAATACATGTCTTGGCAACACCAACGCAGTAAGGCTGCTGTTGGGAACCATTTTGTTAAAATACCTGAAATAAGAAATGGATGATGAAGGCACTTTCAAGCAAATAGACTGCACTTTTGAGTAGAGGTGCTCCTTAGATGTGCTGCTAAAAGTTTAGAAACAGATACATTTGTGAATTGTCTTCCCACTCCACTGGAAAGGATATAGAAAGTAGTGGATTATAGAAAATGTCTCTCAGCAGTACATTAAAAGCTGAAATACTCTTTGGGATCATAAAAACTGGTCCTGAAATCTTTCACTAAACACTGTCTTTAGAGCCAAGTCCAATTGAATGGAGAGATGTGATAGATTTAAAAAGGATATAATAATAACTAAATTCACTATGTGGCTTTATGGTTTGTCCATTATAGATTTGAAATGAAAATAGTTGTTTTCCCCACTAAACCCTTCAGGGAAATAAATCCCATATTTGCATGTGTAGGGGTTGAGCTTCTAAAAGGAAGATTACTGCTTCTAAGGTATCTGTTGGATATAGAGCCTTTAGGGCATATCAAACCATCCTACACAAACAAGGTGTTGAGATATTGTTAAGAGCCAGCTGAATAATAATTAGTGTGAAAACTGACTCCCATAGCAAATAACAGTTGCCATTTCCTAAATCACTGATTGTCTGATTTGGCCAGTAGTGGTAGTCGTAGCTCTAAATGGAGATCTCCTACCTCAGAGACGAGCTAAGGGAACTCTCCCAGAATTCTAAGACTAATTGCTTGATATGTGTGCAACATATCTGGTAATTTGATCCCCTCCCTTTGTTTGTCAGGCATAACAGTTACATTCCTTACCTCTCTTAGCAGCTACAGGTGACCAGAGAAATCTCAATATCATCTTATTCCACTTTCTTAATGTTATACCATATATATGTTCATGTGTATGTGTTTGTGTGTGTGTGTGTGTGTGTGTGTGTGTGTGTGTGTGTGTGTGTGTGTGTGTGTGTGTGTGTGTGTGTGTATGTGGATCTATTTCAGAAGATTGACTCTTCAGAAAGTTGAACTTCATATGGTTGATAACATATGATCGACTTTCCAAAAATTCGAATAAAAAACAACAAAAATCTGCATTTTTGCAAAAGGGGGGGGGCAAATCCCCCTGTAAACCGCACACCACCTGCATATTATATATACCAACTGTGAGATCACACTACAGTGGGAAAAAGGGAAAATTCCCCAGTCACCACTGTAACACGATCTCCATACAACAGCTTCGACATTTTGGAAAGTCAAGTCATATGGTCTCAATCATATGAAGTTCAACTTTCTGACAACTTGATTGTCTGAACAGGACCATATCCATCTATATATATATATATATATATATATATATATATATATATATATATATATACATATCTATATATCGGTTTACTATCATTTATGTGATCATACCTTGTGCGAGTTATTGTTTTTCTGAACTATATGACCGGAAATAAAATAAACTACTCCAAAAATATGTCAAATTTGACATTATTCAAACATTCTCCACATTTCCATAAGTTGAACAATTCCCCAAAACACAGCAAAGAACATTTTTGCAGGAGGGTAAGGCACTCTGCACTCCCCCACATCCCCTGCTACTTATATATACAGACTCCGCAATAACACTGTAGTGAGGGAATGGGTACATTTCCTGATTCCCACTATAGTGCAATCTGCATTAAGATGTTGAAATTCATAACAGCGTATGCTATAGTGATTCCTAATGTTGCAGTGGGCATTCTGACTTACATAACTTGCATGAAGTCCAGTTGCTCAAATGATAGTAAACCCTATCTATCTATCTATCTATATATATATATATATATATCTAATCTATATCTACCCATCAAAATTACACTTCAGAGAAACTTAGTTTTGCTTGTCCAGTTTTGTGAAAGTGCTTTGCAAAACGACACTACATTGACCAATAAAAATAAAAAAAAAAAAAAACACTAACGTCACTGTTGCAGGGGGGCAAGCTCCCGGCTACTAATATATACTAACTCAGAGATCACACTACAGTGAAGAAAAGGGAATATTCCCTTATCCGCACTGTACCTAGATCTACAACATCATCCTCACCTCCCATACATCAGTGAAGGAACACAGTTCCTGCACCAAGAATTCTGTTCAGTGTAGTGTACTTTCACGAAGGTGCACTAGTGTAGCTGTGTCTAGGTCTATTAATGACATTTTTCATCTGGGTTATAAGAAAACTGGCAGAAGGAGATAAAAAGAACTTTCAAGGAGGAGAAGTATCACCCAATTCAGTAATACAGTTAAAGTCGCCCAATAATATTAATGAGCCCCTTGTTATAACTGGAACATCATGATGAATATGTCAAACTGCCCTAATGCCTGCAGGTTGTTATAGAAAGACCACAACCAGGGTAATTAATCTATTAGCTTCCCACAAGTAAGCCTTGGCTGCCCCTCCTTCACCCACCAAAAAGGAAAAAGAAAATGTTTCCATCACCTTCACCAGAAAGTAGCATTGCCTAAGTACTACTGCTACATCCATTTTGCTTTGCAAATCGATGAACCAAAGAAACAATAATATCATACATGCAGGAAGTTAGCTTGGAGAGCTCAGAGTGAGGTAAATAGGTTTCCAGACCTCGTTTAAATTCATTGACTGATAAATCACTGAGGATTTTACAGTCAGTAATGACAGTCATTTGAGTTTCGTAATTCTCGATGTTCATCGTGCATACAGCTGCAGTCATAACAGATGGGTTCTCCTGCCGTCAGGTGGGTCCTCGGTCGGCCGAATTCCAAAGTCTAGGTCCGGCGTTGGTTGTCGCCGCTTCTTCCCTGATGTCAGTGCGACAGGGGTATACAGGAACCAGCCGACGCCATTTTCTTCAGTCTTTCTTGCCGCGCGGTGCCCGAAGCAGAAGCAGTTCGCAAGTGCCGGTCAGCCAGCTCCTGAGATTATGAAAATTTGGAAACCGAAGTCTTCTTAAAAGCTAAGTACCCCATTGGGGAAACTTTTCTTGCCTCAGACCGATGTCAGACAAAGTTAATAATTGTATTTCTTGTGGGAAGCAAATACCGCATAAGGATTTCCATTCCCTCTGTATACCTTGTTTAGGTCCAGACCACGACATCTCGGTCTGTCGCTTTTGTGCTACATTCAACAAATGCACTATAAAGAGTCGAGCAGAGTTCACCCAGCATTATTTTGGGAAAGCATTTAACTATACTATGTCGTCGGATACTCTGACTCCGGTTTTGTCTAAAAAACGCAAAGACAAGGACCGACACACGAGGTCCGCGGCCTCTACCGACACCACGCCAAAGCTGACTACACGTGGTCCGGTTCTCAGCGAGGCACCTATGCAGCACCTGACTACCGACGACACTTCTTTGACGGTGTCTCCTGTGCCCGAGGTCGCAGGCTCCTCAGCCCACACCCTGACTACAGATACCGAAGCCACTCTTGGCATTGAAACTCAGAATGTGGACAGGTCCACCTCCACTCAAGGTGTTTTCAGACCTTCCTCTTCTTTCTCCATCAAGGCTTTCACAAAGTCTAAAGCTACCATGCACTCTAAGAGACCAGCTACACAGGGCCCATCTCCAGGCCCCATGCCTAAGAAACAGATGCTTAAAATGGCTGAGGATTTAATTACTCTTATCAGAGGTTCTCAGCCTCCACCGGACAAAAGGCCCAGAGTGGAGGAAGATTCCACCTCCTCTGATCAGGGATCCATTATTTCAGAGCACTCTGATGATCAGGAACATTCTTACTCCCCTTTTGAAGACTCTGATGAGGAGGAGTCCATCCCTTCTGTATCCCCCCCTGAGGATTACTCATTTGGGGAAACTTTGCATACCTTAAGGTAACACTTCCACTGGGAAGGCCAGGATTATTCAGATTCCAAGAAAAGGCTCAGGGAATTTCTCTTGCTACCTCAGCACAGGCCTCTGGCTATACCTCCTGTCTTGGACATCCTAGATGATGTTTACTCGGAGGCCTGCCTTAACCCGGACTCTCTACCTCCAGCTCCAGTTAAGCCTGACAGGTACTACAGGGTTCCTGACTCACACCAATTTCTATACAAAAGCCATGCTGCTGACCCAGAAACCATCTCACAGGGCCCCAAGGGAGTTAAGGCCTCCATTGCTAAAAATCCATTGTCTTCCGAGAGAGATTCCAGATCCTTAGAAAGGTGGGGAAAAAAGGTATATACCTCGGCTACCTTATCCATGAGGGCCTTAAACTGTCAGTTTCATATGCTAAAATACCAACAGTTTTTGTTATCACAATTGAAATGTAAAATGTCACAACCTGAACAACCAGATTTGAAGGAGTTGCAGGATTTGATGCATAGTGCAGAACAAGTGGGTAAGCATACCTTACAATGTGGTGTTGATGCTCTAGAGGCCTCATGTAGAGCTGCTGTTACAGGATCAGTCATACATAGGCATGCCTGGCTCAAGGAACAAGCCTTGCCTGATCATGTCAAAGCTAAATTACTAGACGCCCCTCTTCAAAAGGATGTACTATTTGGTGCTAATGCTGAGGAGGTATTAAAGAAAATGGAGGAAAAGGCTAAATCAATGCAAACTGTGAAAGAATTTCTACAGGTTCAACCCCCACGTTTTAGTAGAAATTGTCTTTCCAAAATCTGGTCCTTTACTGCCACAGACAGACCCCAAAGAGGCAGATACAGGCGCCCGAGGGGCAGAGGACAAGCCCAAGGATCGTTTAGAGGCAGACAATGGCAAGCTCCTATACAAAGAGGTGGTGCGGACAACTCGCAATCTTTCAGAAAGCAAACCCAATGACTTTCCCCTTTGCATGCCAACCAGGTCTCAAATGGCAGCCCCTTTAGGAGGAAAGCTGGCATTATTTTCAAAAAATTGGCATATTGTCACAAAGGACAAATGGATCCTGGACATTATAAAGAGAGGCTACAAATTCCATTTTCACACCCTTCCAAAAATGAGAGGCATGCCAAACCTGACACACAATCAAAGGGCAGAGGCACAAAGGCAAATTACAGATCTCATAAACATGAAAGCTATTCAAGAGGTACCTACGCACGAACAAGGTCAAGGTTTTTATTCCAGGCTATTTCTGGTGCCAAGGAAGGGAAAAGATTGGAGACCTGTTTTGGATCTATCCATCCTAAACACATTTCTACTCATACCAAAATTCAAGATGCTCACTCTACAGCAACTTCTTCCCATGCTGGGCAATGAGTCTTGGCTGGTAACATTGGACCTCAAGGAGGCATACCTGCATGTCCCAATCAGACAAAATTGCAGAAGGTACCTCAGATTTCTTGCAGGTTCAACTCATTATCAATTCTCTGCATTGCCCTTTGGCTTATCTACTGCGCCCAGAGTTTTCACGAAATGCCTGGCATCAGTAATTGCCTACTGCAGACTTCAAGGGATACAAATTTACCCCTATTTGGACGACTGCCTGATCCAAGTGGACAGCAAGCACATTCTTCTGAAACATCTGGCTTATGTAATAATGTTATTGAACTCTCTGGGATACACAGTCAACAAAAAGAAATCAAGACTAATACCCTCTCAGTAGATAATTTTCCTGGGTGCCAATTTGGACACAAACACCCAGATGGCCTACCTCACGCCAGAGATGCAGGGGCAACTAATTCAATACTTCAGAACACTAGCAAATTGCACCAGGCTGACTGCAAGGAAAATCCTGCAGGCTCTGGGATTCATGGCATCTTGCATCTTACTAATCCCATGTGCAAAGCTGCATATGAGGAAACTACAATGGTATCTGAAAAACATATGGTCTCAACACAGCCACAGTTTGGAAACAATAATACCACTAATTCCATGTCTGCAAAAGGAAATTCTGTGGTGGGCTCAAGCATGTCAAACAAATGCAGGTCTTCCATTCAGCAAGCCTCAAGCAAATCAAGTCATCACAACAGACGCCTCGGACTACGCCTGGGGGGCGCACATGACAGATCGGTGCATTCAGGGCAAATGGTCCCAAAAAGAAAAGCACCTTCACACCAGTCAAAAAAGAAATGCTAGCAGTAATAAATGCTATTATAGCTTTCAAGGACCTTCTACAACCAGGTCAAGTATTGATAAGAACGGACAACACCACAGTCATGCGGTACATAAACAAACAGGGAGGAACACATTCTTACCCCCTATGCAGACTGGCCATGTCACTTTGGAACATGGCCATGGACTTACAAATGGAACTACAAGCACAGTACTTGCCAGGCAAGGAAAACACGCTGGCAGACAACCTAAGCAGGAATATGACAGATCCACACGAATGGAAATTGCATCCAAAAGTTTTTACAGAAATAATCCAAGAATGGGGAAGGCCAGACATAGATCTCTTTGCCTCCCGCAAGAATCATCAATTGATAAAATTCTGCTCAAGGATCTTCCATCCAAAGGCCTGGAGAGTGGCCGCTCTCTCTTTCAGTTGGAAATCAATGACAGTTTATGCCTTCCCACCTCTTCCTCTGCTGCCCAAAGTTCTATTAAAGACCAGAGCAGACAGACCAAAGATGATTCTCATTGCTCCGGACTGGCCAAGGCAACACTGGTACCCACTCCTGAGGAGCCTGACGCATTCCCCACCATGGACCCTGCCTCTAATGCCTCTACTTCTGACTCAGCACAGTTTCAAAACTCTTCACAGCCAGCTAAAAACACTCAGTCTAGCCACATGGAAGATTCCTTAGCATCACAACAGGCCCTGCTCTCCAAGGAGGTGCAGGATGTCATTTTGGAGGCCAGAAGGCCATCAACTAGAAAAGCTTACTCCACAAAATGGAAACGTTTTTGTGTCTGGAATGAGAAAAAGGGCCAGGATCCTGGAAAACTGAATTTACCTCAGATACTACAATATTTGGCTGAACTGCTAAGCAGTGGACTTTCTTTCTCCTCCATCAAAATCCATGCCTCAGCCATTTCTGCAGAATACAACACTGATCCACCTTTATTCTCTCACCCTCTCTTAAGACAGTTCCTCAGAGGGGCTAAGAATTTAAGGCCTCCAAGGAAACAACCAATACCTGCTTGGGATCTTAATTTCATTCTGGAAAAACTGACCTTGCCTCCCTTTGAGCCAGCTGCCTCATCAGATTTGCAATATTTGTCCTGGAAAACAGCTTTCCTTCTGGCTATCACCTCAGCTCGTGGAGTTTCAGAACTACAGGCTCTCATGGCTGTCCAGCCTTTTATCATCTTCCATCAGGACAGAGTTTCATTACGAACCAACCCGTCCTTTATGCCTAAAGTGGTATCCAGGGTAGCTTTAAATCAGGCCATACATTTACCTATTTTTTATCCTAATCCTCAAAACAAAGGGGAGAGATTACTACATTCCTTGGACATCCACAGACAACTGCGTTATTATTTGGACAGAACAAAGCCTTTCAGAAAATCAGAACAGCTCTTTGTGGCCTATGCGGTAGGAGCTCAAGGGAAGCCAATTTCCAAATAGACAATCTCAAAATGGATAGCCCACTGCATACGCTTTTGCTATTTCTTTCATGGCAAAACTGTTCCTACAGGCATTAGAACCCATTCCACCAGGGCCACAGCCACCTGTGCAGCCTTCCTCAGAGGAGTTCCTACCAAGGATATATTGGAAGCAGCCACTTGGAGTTCTGTGCATACCTTCTCCAAGCATTACAACCTACCATTATACTCCAAATCTAGAGCAGGCTTTGCCACTGCAGTCTTGCAGGGCATTTTGGCTCCTCCTAGTTCCAACTAGTGCCTACCACCCCTTTCTTAGCTTTGGGATTCAACCCATCTGTTATGACTGCAGCTGTATGCACGATGAACATAGTACAGTTTTGTACCTACCATAAATGTAGATGTTCGAGTGCTAATACAGCTGCAGTCCAGGTTTCCCTCCCTCCTTCCCCTCTTGGGACAGGCCTATAGGCTAACATATCCTCATACAACCTGATTGGGGTATTCATTTATGATGTATTTGCTTGCAACTACTGTATTTTGATTATATTGCACTGCATTATCACACAAATTTATGTATTGTCTTCCTTCTGGGGGCACCTGACATCTGGGGCAAGAAAAACTGAAGAAAATGGCGTCGGCTGGTTCCTATATACCCCTGTCGCACTGACGTCAGGGAAGAAGCGACGACAATCGACGCCGGACCTAGACTTTGGAATTCGGCCGACCGAGGACCCGCCTGACGGCAGGGGAACCCATCTGTTATGACTGCAGCTGTATTAGCACTCGAACGTCTACATTTATGGTAGGTACAAAACTGTACTTTGTTTCATGTTGATGAAAAACACGTTGTTCAGATAACTTGTGAATTAGAATAGGGTGCTTCTTGTCTGTCTCCACTTTTGAAGAACATTTCTGATTTTGCCTCATATTTATGCCTTGTCCCTCATTATCTGCTTTTTTTGGCAAATCACTATTACAGTCAGTCAAAAATTACTGTTATAAGAGACTCATTGTTCATATAGTTCAGAAAATGCATGTCTATGCAACAATTGTTTTGTTAAATTTTAAGTGAATCAGAGTTGTCTGTCTCATAAGGCTCTGAACTAATGAAATGCTTCCTGTGGTCAGAAGTGCAGAATTAGTAACTTTCACCTCAATTTGCCTATTATGTGACTTGCAAGTCATTCAGCCCCTGAAAAGGAACACTTTATCCAGTGCATTTAACTGGTTAACAGATAGCTAAAATAATATTTAACCCCCTCCAATTGCTTTTGCTTTATCCAGAATTATTGAACAAAAAGATGATGGGTAGATTGTTCTGAACTGCAGTTAATAAATAATGACAAACGTGTGAGTTGCAGACTTTGTATCCCTCAGAAAATCATTGCTAATGCAAAGTTTATTATTATAGCAACTTTTTAATTATATAAGACAAAATATTTAAAATCTGTTCCTGATGGTTGTGAGAATATGGAGGTACAAAGGTTGCAATGTGTGGTTCTCCAAACAGCAAGCTGAAATGCATTTCTAGGTCACTATTTATGTATTTGATCATTCATTTAATCTCAAACAGGCATTCAGGTACTGAAATTAATAGCCACATTTGTGCGCACACGCATGTACGTGCACACGTGTGTGTGTATGTATGTTTTTGTGTGCATATGTGTGCATGTGTGCACGTGCACACACACACACACGCGCGCGTGTGTGTGTGTGTGTGTGTGTGTGTGTGTGTGTGTATGCACTAGTGTGTTTGTTTGTGTGTGTACACATGCACACGTGTTTCAATGTATATGTATAAATACTTGGCTCCCGCTTCCCAAAGTATTTATTGGGTAAAGGAAGGAACTGATTCCAACAAATAGAAGCATTATCATATGAGCCACGTTTTTGTTTATGAGTCTTTTTTTTTTTTTTTTGTGAATGTTGACAGTATGTTTATTGTTTAGCTTTGAATAAAACAGACTACATGAAGTCTAAAAGTTTAATATTAACTTTTAAGTATGAATATATTTTTAAATGATCTTGTTTTTTGCAGGCACTCAGGTGTCAAATGCACTGTGTTTGGACTACAGCAGTTTTGCAGACATTTAGTGTAGATGAGTAAGGCTAAATGTTGTCGTATAGAGCTTGATTCCTACAGGCTTTGTTTATCTTCTGTGTGACTCTGACCAAGTCACTTCACCAGACAGTACTCATGGGCTACTCCTGAAAAGGTACACTTCTGTCCAATGGACTACCGCCAAACACATTACACATTTGTCTTTTGGATTCTTATACCCTTCACTTAGCTGCTAATTAGTGCTTCACTATTTACCATTTGACTACAAATCACAGCAGGTCTGTTTTAGTTTAATGGATTGCCAGACGTATTTTTAATATGGGCGAGTTTCAAGTAAAGGGAAGTTTACTGTTGCTCTTGCTGTCTGTTTTCAATGTGAGAGTAAGTTGTTTTGTTCAGCAAATGGCTGTCAGTGTTTTTGTTGTAAAATTTGAAATACGATTTAAATTAAATGTAAATTTCTGATCAGTGGAAAACAGACATAATGTGTTGTTCTTGAATCTGTATTATATTATTTTTCTCTTTTTACTGAGGCACACATATCTTTGTGCCATTCTCTGACTTCTGCTGGATTGTTAGCTACTGATTTGATTTGTTACACTATATCATACTAACACTTATTCCAAATCATTATCCTTGAGTATGACAGATATAATTATTCTCTGTGTTGTACATATTGCCAAAATATGTAAAATATAAATATGTTATTAAACTGTGGCATTTATTTTTTTTTCAAAAGGAAATATATGGAAATATTAAGATGAACTGTAACCCTGCATTCAGCATTTTTTCCCCTCAAATGTCCAACGTGCTCCACCAGCTACTCTTCCCTTACCCTCTCCCAGCCAGAAAGAAAACCTGGATCTGCCACTGACTACAGCTCCATCATTGGGTTGAAAAATATATAATGGTTCTGTGAATTTTGTAACACCATGCATGTTATTTACCATCTCCTTTCCCTGTCTAATTTGAGACAAACAGCATTTGTGTCTCAGCTTATTGTCAGTGGTACAGCAGGCAGCCCAATAACCTTTCATGATGGAAGACCAGTGGGCTATGGGTTCTATTTTCACCACAGGTGCATGGAGTAGTTTATAGTGCTAAGACTGCAATGCAGCATAAGGGGGTGCTGCACTCTTGAGTATGTTAGCCTTCAGATGAGATATTAACCCAAGGTTGACAGAACTGGTGGTAGCTGAGATTGGATGTAAACAATTCTGTGGCGCCCATTGAAAAAGAGTAAAGTAAGTTCCCTAATTTTGGGTTTCATATTTCTTGTTGTTTCATGTTGATACAAAACCTGTTGTTCATATAACGTGAGTTAGAATAGTCTGCTTCTTATTTGTCTCTAGTTTTCCAGAACATCTCTGATTTTGCCGCATATTTATGTCTCATCCCTCATTATCGTTTTTTTTGGTAAATCACTAAGCATTGCAGTTGGTCAATAATGACTGTTATTAGAGATCCATTGTTCATATTGTTCAGAGAATGCATGTCTATGCAACAATTGTTTTAAGTTTTATGTGAATTATTGCTGCCTGTTACATAAGGCACTGAGCTAATGAAATGTTTCCTGTAGGCACAAGTGCAGAGTTTGAAGCTTTCCACCTCAGTGTGCCTATTATGTGACTTTGAGCAAGTCACTTAACCCCTGAACAGGAGCACTTTACCCATTGTGTTTACCTGTTAACAAATGGATAAAATAATATTTACCCCTCCCCTCAATTACTTTGGTTTTATCCAGAATTATTGAGCAAAAAGATGATAGGTAGATTGTGGTTGTGAACTGCAGTTAATAAATAATGACAAGCAAATGAGTTGCAGACTTTGCATCCCTCAGAAAAATTATCGCTGATGCAGTTTATTATTCTAACAACTTTTTAAGTATATAAGATAAATATTTAAAATCTTACTAGGCAAAAGTGCAGTTTGAAACTTTCTACCTCCCCATTGCCCTAGCCAAATTTTCCAGATTGATATAAATATCTGCTCAGGTCTCCCCCGAAAAGAGGTCACTAGCCATGTGGGACTAATCTGGGCAACAAAGGATAAATAAATAAACACATAAATAAATAAATAAATAAATAAATAAATAAATAAATAAATAAATAAATAAATAAGGCAGTCTGACCTGAGTTCAAGTAAACCAAGAGATGGGCTGATTGTCTTTTGTTTGCAAAAGTATTGTATATGGATGTGGCCCTTTCCTCATTTTGTTCAAAAGTAAATATTGTGGGAAGAAATAGCCTGGGAATTGTTATGGCTAGGCTTGTATAGGCTCTAGGGCTGATAGCCTAGTACCAACCTATGAACCTATGCTGAATAGTCTATATCAACAACCTTGTTTCCAAAACTGAAATAGTTTGGAATCTGATGGTCTAGCATTAGTTTTATTGAATGCACTACCGTTGTACTACATGACATAGTTCTGTACGATATTAAAGCTATACGTGCATCAGATTGACTGCTGACTCTGCTAGCCATCTGTTCTGTTCCTTCAGTAGCATTGTTTCCTTGTGAATAATACAGACATGCTATTGCATGGAAAAATCTATACTCCTTTACAAATGTTTGAAATGTTTAGACATTAATTGAGATCCATTGTCTGCAGCATGTTTGGCAGGAATTACCATTATGAAAAACATTGTCTTAAATCAAAATATGACTTGTTGGCTAGTTATATTAACTACTTCAATGTCTCTTGAATAATAACCCACTACTAAGCAATTTTTCCCATTGTATGTATACAGTTCTTCTGCAATTCTTTCTCATGGCCCTTTTAATAGTTGAATAACAACCAGAGGTTCTCCCCTTTGGTCATTTGTGTACAAGATAATACTGACACATGTGATACCAGTTTGGTGGCATCTGCACTGATATTTATCCAGTATGCAGACACTTTTTTGTCTCTAAGCACTTTATCAACCCTATATGCCCTTCATGGATATGTCTCTGGACTTCTGTTATTTGTAATTTTTTCACCATAGTCAGACCCTGGTATAATATGTGACTCTTGTTTTCTGACAAGTGAGCTTTCTGTTAAAACCAAACAACATGCTTACCTACCAGTTGGATTGCATATTCAGCCTTCATTTATCTGGTATACTTTTGTTTGTTGTTCACGTGAGCTCTCTGTATCAGCAGAAGCACAAAAATGAGCAACAGTGATGTAGTGGACTGGGCCACGTCTTCAGTGACACATTGGAAAATGGTTTTGTCAGCATTGTCTAATTCGGATTGCTTTATAATTTCTGGTTACTTGCTTCTGCATTCCATGACCTTTATTGCTCCACTATGGCCAGCAATGGAATGCACCTTTAAACATGGATGCCAGATAACACTGTTATACATTTCAATGTTCTGAGCTTGGCTAATGGTCTGGGCAGATTTTTTTATAATGTTCTAATTGTCTGTAATAGTGTTGGTTGATTATTAAAGTTCATAGTCTAACTCAATATCCATAATTAATCTCCTCTGTATCACTCCTCACAAGGCACCTTTATCATATGACATATTAACAAATCCTCAGAATATGAGCTGTAAAGGTAATAGTGCTATGTAGCTTGATAAATCACTACATTGTACTGTAGTCATTACTCATAAAACTCACAGCCAGTCTTTTGTACAATAAAAAAGACCAAACTTTCTACTTTAAAACATAAAATGCCATTGTCCCAGTCCCCTTCAATAAACACATCACACCGAATGACATTTGACAATCTTTATTAAACTTTCATAATCATAACTTTGTTATCCAATATTTATTAATTACAAATGACAACACAATATAGCTGATTGAATTTCAACATCCACATCCATGTAATATTAACCAGGACAGCGTGACCTTGCTCATCCTGACCCAGTAAGCAGCGTCCATACCTCCAACTCACTTACTTATGAAGCAGCGTCCCACTACTCACTTCACTTACCATTTATTGAATTAACATCCAACCAAATAAGCAGCTTCCTGACCCCAGCTACCTTATTTATAGAGCCACCTTCAAATACTCAGTTTACTTTCCCAGTTTATTAGAATGACCATCCAAAACCAGAGGGGGAATAGAAGAGGACACACCTGTCCCTCTTCTCCACCCTACCCGATCTGATAAATGACCACAATCCCAACTATTCCGCTAAAAAGAGGGAGGGAGGGCAGGTAGCAGGTTCACGCCAAAATGTGTTTCCTTACTCAGATTCACTTGCATAAATCCCTTAAGCCCCTCCTTGACCATACTTCATTTCCTCCCAATCATCCCTCCCTATTTAACCCTTACCTCCCCCCACTCTCTTTATTCCTACTAATATATCTAACTAACCCCACTCTGAAGATGTCCAAGGACAAATTGGTTTGTTACCAAACCTCATTTGTCCCAGTCCCCTTCAATAAACACATCAGACCGAATGACATTTGACGATCTTTATTAAACTTTCATAAACATAACTTTGTTATCCAATGTTTATTAATTACAAATGGCAACACAATATAGCTGATTGAATTCCAACATCCACATCCATGTAATATTAACCAGGACAGCATGACCTTGCTCATCCTGACCCAGTAAGCAGCGTCCATACCTCCAACTCACTTACTTATGAAGCAGCGTCCCACTACTCACTTCACTTACCATTTATTGAATTGCACATCCCACTTATTTTACTTATGAAGCAGCATCCCACTACTCACTTCATTTACCATTTATTGAATTGCACATCCCACTTATTTTACTTATGAAGCAGCGTCCCACTACTCACTTCATTTATCAGTTATTGAGTTAGCATCCAACCAAATAAGCAGCGTCCTTACCCCCACTTGCTTATTTATCTAGCCACCTTCATCATCGTCATCTTTCGGCTTTTCCCATTAAGGGTCACCACAGTGGATCATCTCTTTCCATTTCTTCCTATCCTCTGCATCTTGCTGTGTCACACCAACCGCCTGCATGTCCTCTCTCACCATGTCCATAAACCTTATCTTAGGCCTTCCTCTTTTCTTCTTACCTGGCAGCTCCATACTTAGCATCTTTTTCCCAATATAACCATCATCCCTCCTCAGTACATGTCCAAACCAACGCAATCTCGTCTCTCTTGCTTTGTCTCCAAACTGTCCAACATGAGCGGACCCCCTAATATACTGATTCCTAATCCTATCCATCCTAGTCACACCGAGTGCAAATCTTAACATCTTTAACTCTGCCACATCCAGCTCTGACTCCTGCCTTTTTGTCAATGCCACTGTCTCCAACCCATATAACATAGCTGGTCTCACTACCCTCTTGTAGACCTTCGCTTTCACTCTTACTGGTACCTGTCTGTCACAAATCACTCCTGACACTCTTCTCCACCCATTCCACCCTGTCTGTACTCTCTTCTTTAGAGCATATCTCCACCTCTCCAGAGTCTCCTCAACCTGATTCCTACTCTCACTACAGATCACAATGTCATCTGCAAACATCATAGTCCACGGGGCCTCCTGTCTGATCTCATCTGTCAACCTGTCTATCACCACTGCAAATAAGAAAGGACTCAGAGCTGATCCATGATGTAATCCCACCTCCACCTCAAACAGATCTGTCACTCCCACTGCAGTCCTCACCACTGTCACACTACCCTCGTACATATCCTGTACCACTCTTACATACTTCTCTGCCACTCCCAACTTCCTCATACAATACCACAACTCTTCTCTAGGCACCCTGTCATATGCTTTCTCTAAGTCCACAAAGACACAATGCAACTCCTTCTGACCTTCTCTGTATTTCTCCAATAATACTCTCAGAGCAAACATTGCATCTGTAGTGCTTTTTCCTAGCATGAAACCATACTGCTGATCACTAATCATCACCTCCCTTCTTAACCTAGCTTCTACTACTCTTTCCCATAACTTCAAGCTGTGACTGATCAATTGTATCCCTCTGTAGTTACTGCAGCTCTGCACATCACCCTTATTCTTAAAGATAGGTACCAAAACACGTTTTCTCCACTACTCAGGCATCCTCTGACTTTCCAAAATTTCATTAAACAATCTAGTTAAAAATTCCACTGCCATTTCTCCTAAGCACCTCCATGCATCCACTGGTATATTATCTGGACCAACAGCCTTTCCATTCTTCATCCTCTTCATAGTTGTCCTTACTTCCTCCTTGTTAATCTTTTTCACTTCCTGATTCACTAATCCAACATCATCCAACCTTCTCTCTCTCTCATTCTCTTCATTCATCAGCCTCTCAAAACACTCTTTCCATCTACTCAACACACTCTCCTCTCTTGTGAGTACCTTTCTCTCACTATCCTTTATCACCCTTGCTTGCTGCACATCTTTTCCAGCTCTGTCCCTCTGTCTAGCCAATTGGTACAGGTCCATTTCTCCCTCTTTAGTGTCCAGTCTCTCATACAACTATCCATACGCCTTATCCTTAGCTTTCGCTACCTCTCTCTTTGCCATGCGCCTCATCTCCTTATACTCATGTCTACTTTCTTCATCTCTTTGACAATCCCACTTCTTCTTCACCAACCTCTTTCTCTGTATACTCTCCTGTACTTCCTCATTCCACCACCGTGTCTCCTTGTTGTCCTTCCTCTGTCCAGATGTCACACCAAGCACCTTTCTAGCAGTCTCCCTTACTAGTTCTGCTGTAGTTACCCAGCTATTCGGTAACTTCAATACTCACTAAAACCCTAGCTGTGACCCAAAGTACAACATGCCAACTTCTGAAAACTCCAACAACATGCCTTGCTTAAACTTCTATCACCGAATGTAAACAAAGCACCCAGCTCCCAAAATATCCAGAAAGCACCCTCATACTTACAATGCTTTGAAAACCATCCCTACAAAATTCTTTCAAGCATAATTGAAATGGTTCTTGTAGTATTCCCATCTAAACCCTAACCTAGTATGAAACATTACCAACACCTACAAAGCCCTATGAACATACCAGCCTCCTATCACCAGATCATGGTCCATCTAGCAACACATCAACCTGAATAAATAACTGTAAATGCACCCCAAAAGCTCCACCCAAATCTGACTTGCCTAACTGTGTACTTATCATATTAACTGTAGACCCTGCATATGAAGGAAAATTTCAAGACCAAAATTTAAGGGAATCAACTAGTGATTTCTATACAACCTATAAACACTGTATGTGCCCAATTAACTCCTATTCCAATGATTTTAAGAACATTTCCATAAACAAGCAATACAATAAAATCTCCATGCAATCACTCTAACCCAATAACAGTTTAAACAAAAAAAAATCATATTCATGTAAAATTGCGACCTTGGCAACCCCGTCAATTTGCTGCTTTAATCTGCAAATGGCTGTATTCCTGACGTTAAACTGGAAAGAAACCTAAAATGCTGAAAACTTTAAACTACCTCCATATCCGTACCTCTCAAGTGTACCTCACCTTGAGGAACATCCCTCACCCGCATCATAAAAAGTCGTGTTCCTCCAAGTTCCATATCAAAAACGTCTGGCACCCATTCCATTCTAGATAAAAATTAAAATTTAGCTAGCCTACCAGGGGCCTAAACCAGTGACCTCAGAGTACACATGATCCCATGATGAATGGACTCCACCCCACCCGTGAAAACCCCAATCTCCTTTTAACAATCCCCTTCCCAGGGTTACCATGTCCCAACATGCCTCTCCTTAACTTGCCCCTACACTACCCCAATAAACTCCAACCCTGCTGTGCCATCAATAGCACAGACATAGGATTACCTGCTAACCCATTGTATGCCACTCCCACAGTCAAACATCCTCACAAGCAGAATCCATTACCTTCCAAAACCATTTTTGACAAGGCACTGACCTCTGCTCACTGTGCACTTCCCGTCTGTGATCTCATTGTGCACCACTCAAGAAACCGAGACCTTCATTGGAACAGATTCCATAAGTTTCCGAGCTCCCCCAATTCCGATCACCAACCAACGTCAACTCAAATTCCATTCCTCCGCAGTCTGCAACAAAACAAAACAGAATAAGTATCTTGACATTTACAGTACAAGAACTGAAACAAAACAATTCCCAAACCTTATAACTAGAAACTCTGCATCAACACCTTGGCACTATGACCCCCCCCTTTAACTTCTACATTGAGTTATGACAACTATGCGAAACTACAGTAGAGAATCCCAGCGGTTAAGAAGTGACCAGATAATGAGCTAAATTCTGTCTCTTCTGTCACCTCAGGCCACAATGTCCACTTACTGCAGATAGCAGTAAAATACGAGCCAAACATCCTTCTCAGTTTGACAGAACACAAATAATAACAGAATTAATGAAAACTACAACTGTGTTCATCCACAGATGGCTACAAACTTCAGGCTGCAAAATCTGGACAAGGCCAGAAGAATGGAAGGAGTGACAAAAGCCCCAAATAGGAACCGCATGAACATCTTGCTCTCCCAAACCGAGAAAGCCATAATAACAGACGTGCACTCCAGTTACCCACCCACATAACCTCAACCCGGGCCATGACATGAATAAGACTTGTTAACAGGACCAACTTGTGTCCCAGAGACTCCCCCATCTGTGGAACTTGTTCCCTCTCGACATCAGAGTACCACATTATCCCTTTTCAAGTATAATCTAGTTACATGGAAAAAAACGAAAATACACCCCTGGGATTTCACCTGTGTCCCTGCTGGACAGGGGCTTTGAGCGCTGAGTTGTATAAACATGGGCTAAAATCTTGGCTAGGCCTATAAAGACCTCAGAGCCAATCCGATCCTATTAGGTGTGCCATTTTACATCCAAAAGGCATTTTATAGCAGTTACAACCCTGAGAAACTACTTCCATAAAGCTTCGTTAATGCCCAAACTGTGACGAGGATCACCTTTAGTATCTGCCACACTTTTTTAATAGATATTCTTCCCCACTCCTTAAATCATCACACTTAATGCCCATGTATCAAAATTCCCCAATCTCCAGCAAGCACTATCACAGTAAAAACACTCTAATGAAACATATGAAGTGAAAAAATGCACCAATGCCATTCTCAGCCTTGATAGGCTGAATGCAATGGTGCAATATCAACACACTTACATGTACAATAAGCAGTGGGAAAATTACAAACAGATGGCCAATGATAACAAGGGCCTTTTACCATAGTTCTCACCGTACTGTTAATTAAGAGGGTGACAAAGTAAGGGGGCTTGAATTAACCAGCATCTCCTGATGCACTTTTTTCTCAAATGATCACTCAAGTTCGAAGGGACCAGAAAACATCTGAACAAATCAGAGCCATTAGTGTGATGCAACCCAGTCATGTATCTGGATCACTTCCAGTAACTTAACTTCTGTCCCCCCCCCCCGCAACAATTTCTGACTATGCGATATCTCAAACCACGGAATGTGCCTCGCAAACACTGATTGCCAATGTAGGTCATCCATCAACGTGCCGTGGGCCACTGAAGACCAAACAAATGGTTAGCGACTAATCTTCAAAAAAAAAAAAACTATTTATGTAAGGTATAATCTTAGTTTTACACACTTTTTTTTTTTGTGTGTTTAAACATTTATTTTCCATAACCGGTTTCCTGTCCAAAATAAACTCATGTTAATTGTATTTTCACCTTTATAATTTACTACAACACAATAGGTTTATTTATAAGTCATGAATCTGACATTGTAAATTAAGTTTTACAATAAAGATGTGGGCTACTCCAATCATGTCCCTCCTATGATGTACAGGCATACACCATCTATTATTCCAGTGTCTCTCCAAAGCCACAAGAGCCATATCCGAAACTCACCCAATCTCTGCATCTCCAACCTCTCAGAGTAAGAAATCCAAACAAAGCCATAAATAATGGGGGGAGGGAGCAGTGGCCCAAATTTAGGAACAGCCCCTGACCACTTCCCCCACAAAATAAAAAATGATAAAATGGGTCTTACATTAGCATGACTTTGTTGAAGGGTCTGAAGTCTGAACAAAATGCCTGTCACTGATATTTGGTCTGTAATCACTAATGATTTGCCTGAAAAACCAAACCACTACTTTATGAAAAATGGACCTAAAATGTGCTGCAAAAGGCAAGACATTCTGTGAAAATCTTTACCATTGAGAGGTATGAGTCCGCATATGAGATGGCTTGGAAAGCCTGCCACACACGTAACCTTCTAAAGGTTAAGCTTCACAATTTTAACCTGTCTTAACAATCTGGGGCCTTCTCACCAAACTCCTCAGCAGTAGGGAAACAAGCCAACCCAATGGAAGAAAGACACAGAAGCTACCAACCCCAATCACCATATTAAAACAACCATGAGCCCCACAACGCACCATCCCATCGATCTCCTAACCAACATGGCTGCCTACCATACAGCAACTAAACCAACAAGTAAAAACTATGCTGTCCACACCACCAATGAGTTGTTTTTTTTTTTGTGTGTGTTTAATCTAGTGTACTTTAAAAGCATACACATACTGAACACATTTGGATATTATCTTATTTCAGTACAAAAAAAAACACAACACTAAACAGTATGAGTCAAAAGAAACTGAAACTGCTTTACATCTAAGGTCCAAATTATATCATGCGGGAAGGGCAATTTGCCAAATATGCATTTAACTTAAATGCTTTCATCAGTTTTATAGTCTTTAATATTGGCTAGTTTAGTGAAGGAGTACAGCACTCTGTTACAGATAGTGATGTCAATAAATTCCATGAGCAACGCCAAACCTCCCTCCCCCCATGATGGCCAACATCCCACTGGGCAAACCCCAGGAGCTAGTGAACTGTGCTTCCACCTGCAAACTGTGTCACCAGAAGTCCTTCACAGACAACAATCGACCAGGCCGACTGAGACACCAATGTGCGAATAAACCCAAGAAACAAGCACCAAACTGCAGCTCCAAACCCAACCTGCACCATCCACGGACCCCACACTTCCCAAAGAAGCATGAGAGCAATTTCCAACCACAAAGGAATCCTGAAGAAACCAAGACCCCTCCCCACATGATCGCCATACATGCCTTACCTCAAGACAAGGGAAAACACCTCCGCCACCAACACACACCACACTGCACCAAAAGAGGCACAGCAAATGGAAAATAAGCCCAGCCGCAAGGCCTGAAGCGATGCCCATGAACTGACTGCACTCGTAGCTGCAAGGCCTGAAGCACTGCCCACGAACCAACCACACTCTCAGCCCACAAAAGCCTCCAGCTTCCATGTCAAACTGCAAGACTGATCCATTAACAAGTGACGAGGGAAACCATGCCACCAAAAACCGACACAACCAAGACGAACAACGGGCACTGACAAATAATACTTACACCTGGTATGTTTGTACTGTTTAATAATGTAATCAAACTATATCTTTTTATATTCCATAAAAGTAATGATATTATTACCTCTTGATTATAAAACCAATTATGCCACCAGGAAAATAAAGCAATGATTCTCACCAGCTTCAATGACTATGTTTTCAGAGGCAAAACTTCCTGCAACAACAACAGCAAAGAAAAAAAAAATAGACCGACTGAATTGCATGTATAAACACCCTGCAGCCGCAACTCACACAATCCCTCCAATTACCAATAAAATTCGAAAATAAATAAAGTTCCAAACCCAAACACTAATCTTTACCTGTACGGCCTACTCAGGTCATCTTGGACGTAACTTGCTGACACCAGCAAGTTCATGCCAAAATGTGATTCCTTATCCAGGTTCACTTGCATAAATCCCTTAAGCCCCTCACTGACCATACCTCATTTCCTCCCAGTCATCCCTCCCTATTTAACCCTTACCTCCCCTTATCTCCCCCCACTCACTTTATTCCTACTAATATATCTAACTAATCCCACGCTGAAGATGTCCCAGGACAAATTGGTTTGTTACCAAACCGCATTTGCCATTTTGATTCAAGATCTTTGGCAGGCTTTCAGATTTAAGCAGTCTCTGACCTTGTTGCCAGCCTTACCTACGTTCAATAACCCCCAAACCTCTTCTCAGATATGATCCACATTATCTAATACCATGACTTCTTTTTTTAAGCAATCTTTTTGCTTCAAAATCATTTTCACCCATTTCTTACCATTGTTTATGGAAATGCAAAAACATAACTATGACCATGACAACCATGACCTGATTGAAATTGGCTTAATATATATATATATATATATATATATATATATATATATATATATATATATATATATATATATATATATTACATTACAAGCACTTGCCTTTTTATTAATGTCAAAGGATTCTTCATTTCTATCCTATTAGAAAACGCTGTGTTAGCCCCTACCCAACAAAATAAGTCAATCTTGTGTGCCACCTACAGACCAAATTGTGTTCTACCAGTACTCTTCAAGGCTATGAATTAATTAATGAGCATTTTTGTTTTATTGAGTGCACTGATAAACAGAACCTCTAAACTTTTCAGCACAACAGATTTCAGATGTGCTTTAGCACAAGCAATGTACTTTTCTTCTTCACCAGCTTGATTTTTCACAAGACTTACCTTGCCTAGTTTATGTGATGCAAACTTATATAACCAAAGTACTCAGATTCACAAATACTGCAGACATTAGGAAATGCCATGACATGATAAACTCGGCTATTTTATGTGTCAGAAACTGGCACAGATTGCCTGATAGCCTACCAATTAGTAATCCCCAAAAGGCTTGGACTTGAATGCTGTGCATTTCTGCACATTTAACCTGCATTCCCACCTTCTGCTGTGCAAACAGGCTTTAATATGTGCATGATACACACATATTTGTCATTCAGCACCAGCCAATCAGTCCGTCATCCTTCTTACACACTGCCCAAAGATATTCTTTGGATTGCGGCATCCTTTTCAGTTATAAATCTTTTTCTTGAGACAGGCTGTAATCATTAGTTCACAATTAAAGCTTCATAGTTAATAAGTAATAGTTCAAAATTTAAAAATGAAGTTATTGCCCATTTTTTACATAACAGCATACTTTAAGAAGTACCCTTTAATTTGGCAATAATATATTCTGTTTTAGACTATTTTTTCTGCCTGTCCAATATTTAGATAGATTGATACATAGATAGATATACAGGTATAGACATCTCCACAGAGTATGCAAACTTACAAGGCAGATTGCTGCACATGTCAGAGCTGACAAGACATTTTTTATGTGAGTGATCATGTTACTATTGTGTGCATTGTCAGTCATAACTCATCCAGGCTAAAATCTCAACAGGACTGATATGACTGAAGCAGCCTTCAGTTACCATGTACTGAGCAGTACCTGGCAAATGGCAGTAGTGCGCTTTATCAAA
>NC_056746.1:761203501-761348501 GCF_019279795.1 Protopterus annectens
CTGTTCCGAGTCTGGCTTGGTAAGTGAGAAATGTTTTTGCCCTGTACAGTGAGCCTAGATTGGCATGCACCTTTTTAATGGTAAGAGCAAGGTGTCTGTCAAACTTGAGTCCACTATCAATTGTAATGCAGAGAAGTTTTGTATGTTCTACTGGCTCTATAATAGTGCCATTGGAAGAGGAGATATAGACAGGAGGTCGATTATTAGATGTTGGGTTGTGGTAGAAGGCCATAAGTTTGGTCTTTTTGGGGTTAAGAATAAATTGATGGTGAGTTAGATAGTCTTCTATATTATGGAGGGCTGCTTGAGTTTTTTCTTGGAGTTCTTTGTTAGAAGGGGCGGAGCAGATTAGGGAAGCGTCATCAGCATATTGTACAATAGTGGCTGGGTCAGCTGCAGTATGAAGGTCGTTAGTAAAGATAGCGAACAGAATTGGATCAAGGATTAAACCCTGTGGAACTCCAACACTTATAGGGAGCTGGGGGAGAGCTTATTGTCCCATAAAGTGGCTTGTTTTCTGTCAGACAGGTAGCTATGAAACCATTTTAGGGTTTCAGGACAGGAGTGGTAGGTGGCAAGTTTGTTAAGAAGTATTTGATGCGATACAGTATTGAATGCTTTTGACATGTCTAGGAAGGTAGCAGAGACTAGTTGTTTTTTGTTTTTAAGATGGTATACAGTATCAGTAAAGCTGATATGTGCTGTAGTACTACTATGCCTGGGCCGGAAGCCATGTTCTGTCTTGGATAATAGATTTGACAGGAAATGGTTTAATAACTGTTTGTGTATATATTTTTCTAAGATTTTGGCAAGTGGAGACAGAATGGCTATGGGTCTATAGTTGGATGTATCAGTTGAAGGACCACCTTTATGTAGGGGTATGATAAGAGATATTTTCCAGAGGGATGGTACATACTGTTCTGTGATAGAGTGGTTGATAAGACTAGATATAGGGTAAGCTATGGAGGTAGCTGCTAGTTGAAGAATGTCACCAGGTAGCTGGTCAGAGCTAGTGTGCAGGGCTTTAGTTTGGAAATTAGAGTTTTAATATAGCTGATTTGGATTGGTTTGAGTTGGAGAAGGGTAGTATTACTGTTAGGAGTTTGAGGTATGGTAGGAGGTGTATTAGGGGTGTTGTTGAGTAGTGAAATTATTGAGTTAATAAAGTGTGAGTTAAATTGTGAGGCTAAGCACTCATTTTGGTTATCCAGAATTGTTGCTGGGGCTGGAAGTTTCCCGGGATTGAGGAGGATATTACTTGTTTGACAGAATATTTTAGGATTGGTCTGGTGTTTTAGCTTATTTTCTTGGAAGTAGGTTTATTTATCCTGTTTGAACAGCTTTTTAGTTGAGATTTTTAAGTTGCTGGTAGGTAGGGAGGTTGTCTTTACTTCTGCTACTTTGATAGTGAGACCAGGCTCTATCTCTTTTTCTTAGAAGATGAATTGCATCTTTTTATGGCCAGGGAAGGCATTTGGATTTGGTACATATTTTTCTAATATGGGCTAACTCATTAAGTATTTGAAGGAAAGAAGTATTGAAATAGTGAATGGCACTGTCACGTGGAAGGTTTTTCAAAGGTGTCCAATCATAATGTAGAAGTCGAGAGTTAAATATTGATAGAGAGACATTTTTTTGTTGTGAATATAGTGAAATTAACTATTAGAGAAATGCTGTAAATGCTTTCTAATCAAGTAGGTAGGGAAATGATCGCTTATGTGTCTGGGAGATACCCAGCACCATAAATAATATTGGACTTGTTAGTTAAAATCCAGTCTAGAATGGATTTTCTCTTAGAGTGTTTGTCAATGCGTGGAGGTGGTTAATTCTTTGACAAAAATTATAAATATTAACAAAATTCATTGGGGTATTGGAAGAGCAGGTGGTTCAGTCAAGGTTGAAATCTCCTAGCATTATAGTTTCATGGGTGAAGTTTGTAATGGCCCATTCTAGGATGTTTTCAATATGATGGAGGTTTTTAGCAGGGGAAGGCATATGCAATAAAGATAATGGACTTATGGTTGCTTAGATCTAGGTGTGGTATTGAAATTTCTATGTTAGGGATATCAGGTGAGGTAAAGTTGCGGTGTACCAGATTAAGATTTTCTTTAAACATAATGGCAATCCCCACTCCACATTTAGTTCTAAGGATACTATAGCCACAAGGAAGAAATTCCTCAGATTTAATATGGGGCTTAAGCCATGTTTCAGTAATGACAAATATGTCAGGGGAGTATAGGGCAATAGTGGCATGAAAGTCATGAACTTTGTTTATTAGGCTTCTTAGATTGGCATTAATAATAAGCATGTCAGAGTTACTTGTTTTCAGAGGAAGACAGGAGGTATGTGTGAAGTTAGTGGAATTGTCAGTGTGAGGAGTTTGGGGGGGGGGGGTAGAGATTGGGAGCATTTTGGGTGTTGGGCCTGGATTAGGATGGATATCTCATTGGAGTTTGATGTGGTTAGGCAATGAAGGGTAAGACATTTCAATTTTGAAAACAGACTATGATAAATATATAGTGAAGTGGAGTGTTGTGGGTATGAAAATAAGAGAGAATAGTAGAGTAGGGTTGATATTGTAGAGGTATGGGGAGATGTAGATAGTAGGTTTGACATGCTGGTGCTCATCAATTACAGGTAGAGTTGTAGAGTGATAACAAGGGGGGGTTAACTGGAAGGAGGTAGTACAGAGGGCTAGAAGTAGCAGGGCTGATAGGATAGGGAGAGGCATGGCATATTTTATATGATACATTGTAGACTTTGTAGAGTTTAATAAGTGGATGGGAGGTCATGAAGTTAAATATGTATTAAGTTTGAGAATAAGAATATGTGGTAAATAGGGTATAGGTAAATGTGGGTTGTAAAACAGGAAGGGCAAAGATGTGTTTGTGGGAGGTGAGATTAGTGATATGTAGGGAGTAGTGTAAGGCAGTTGTGGAGTACAGGTTAGAATGGGTGTTTTTGTAAGAGACAGGGTTTGATTTGCTGCTTGAGGAGGTGTGGTTGATAAGGAGATGGGACTATTTAACTAGAAGTTACAGGATACTGGGGGTGTGTGGGAATAGGGTTAGGGTAGAGAAGTGGGGTGAGCCTGAGCGTAGCCAGGGCGAATGGAGCAGGGCTACACCCAGGGTGAGAATCAGCGCAACAAGAGACAATCAGTCACACACAGTAAGAAGAAAGCCAGGGATAGATAACAGAGAAAAAGAAAGAACAGAAAAAGAAAACAAATTGCAATGACAGTGTTGTAGAGAGGTGAGAAAAAATAAAAATCAGGAAAAACGTTTGGAGAAAAAAAAGTAAGACAGGGTGATGGTTAGGGGGACTAACATAAAACAGCTAGATACAGGTAAGTAGTGAGTATCAGGGGAAATAGGAGAAGTTAACAGGACCTGAAAAAGAGTAAGCTAGGCAGTAATCAGACAGAGTAAGGAAGGTTGTCTAAAGGTGTGAGAGGGTAGAAAAAAAAATGGGCAACCTTAGGCAGAAAAGGATAGAGAAAAAATCCCAGGGGAGCTATCAAAGACAGACTAAGTTGGGCTGCTGGCATCCCTTACTACAGGTGAGAAAAAACAGGTTGAGATGTTAAATACACGGAGTTCACAGATATTAGGTTAGGAATTAATTACACAAGTAACGTACATGAGTTTCCCTTGGAGAGGTTTTTAGTAGGTAATGGTGGGTACCAAAAACTGGTGCAATTGTTGGTTTGCAAGGTCTCAGTAATCCCAGTGTAACACTCAGGGGCAAGATGCTGAACAGTTGTTTACTGGGCTAGAATGTAAAAGATAGTAAAGGTCAGTGACAAGTAAGAATGAAGGTTACGAGCACAGTGAGGTATCATACATAGTGGAGAAAACAACATTCAGTATACATTAAACAACAACTGTTCTGCTTACAATCAGCTGCAGATCATTAGAGCATGTAAGTTATTACACAGTACAACATATATCCAAGACATTGGTTGCAATTAAAAACTTTTCAGGTATGATGGCGCTAAACGAGGTAAAAAAATAGAGCATGCGACCTGCGAGGAGCTTTTGGACATTAAATATGTTGGCAATGTGCTAGTAGCTTCATTTAAAGTGCTGTTAATCATATAAACAACAAATGTCAACATAAATGCAAGTCAAGCAAGCCAAGCATGTTACAAAACAGCACTGCTTCATATGTTTTAGTACAGTACGCTAGGTAATATTTGTTATGTATGGTAGGAGTGCCTTGTGTCGTAGTTTACTGAATGCTCATCTGTATTAGCTAATATTGGCAATAAAAAGCTAGCCTCATAAAATATACATTCTAAAATGAACAGTTAGTATAAACTAGATGAGGAGTAAAGTAGCAGATGGCAATAAATACACAGCTTCTAACTAGCGGCAGTATCATGTAATAGAAGCAAACTACACTATGGGCTATTACAAGTAAGAGAAGGTATGAGCAGCCTGTACTGTTAATTGCTGCATGCTCATTTGTAGCTGTTCTACTAGTAAAAAATGGCTATGAGCTGAATATTATAACGTAAGGTATAGCAGCTAACCAAGTCTGAAAACAGCATAATATCTTGCATAAGCCTTCTACAAAACAACTGGTGTTCCCATATATGTACAACTAGCTACAGTTAGAGGCAGCAAGGTAATAAAACAACAGAGAAGTTGAGCGCATATAACTTTAAGACATAGTTAAACATAAACAGTATAAAAAACAGCAGAGATTACAATATAAATAGTGAAATAAGTGGCTGGAGCAACATTCACAGTATATTTGCTTAACACACTTGGTGAGTACACACTTACGGACAGGGATGCCTAGCAACAGGGGATAACTAAAGTTTAAAAATGGTGAACAGAAGAGGTAGGTGTCCCATGATAACAACTGGCTGGAAATTAGGTATGGGGGAGGGGTAAAATAGAAGTGGGCAGGGAAAGGTACCAGTGAGAACACCCAGGCTGAGAATTAGCTTAACGAGAGACAGTCAGTCACACACTGTAAGAAGAAAGCCAGGGATAGATAATAGAGAACAAGAAAGAACAGAAAAAGAAAAAATGAAAAGCAAAACCAACAAAGTCCAGGTGCCTCTGCAGTAAGCCACCAAAGGTCCAAGAGTTTGTTTGTGTCTTTCGGCTTTTCCCGGTTAGGGGTCGCCACAGCGGAACTCCGGTCCGCTAATGATTGGTAGTGGATTTTTACGTACCGGGTTACCAGCCCTGATGCACAATCTTCAACGAAGGCACACCCCATTCACGTATGCCTCCATATGCAGAAAAAAAGCAAAGGCAAGGCTCCAGTTTCTTCAACCAACACAGCTGTTTATTAACACAATCACTTTCACTAAATGCTTCTTCAGGTGTATCTACATTGTTGCTAAAACACCCATTTTATACTATCATCACAAATCACATGGCAAAACCATTTAACTATTTAAAGAAACATGCCTTTAAAAACATATAAATAAAATATACATTTAAAAATATGTACAATCAAATGCAAATACAGAAAAATATGTACACATACAACACATTTAAAAACATCGCCAACGCAATGGTCTATTTTTTAAAATGGGTCTCACTGGCACACGGTCATTTAAGCCATGTCCTACATCAGCCCTCAACCTCACAGTCCAGTTTGCCTCTAACTCTTCCGTTCTAGCTCTGATATCACCCCCCTCTTCTTCTCATAGCATCTGCCTAAGACCATACATTTAAAACTATGTCTTTCACTTGTCTCAGACACATGCTTTGCAAGGGCATTAAATATGCTTTTCTTTTTAATATGATATATATGCTCTCTTATTCTGTCTATGAGCAATCAGTTTTACCAACATAAAATTTATTACATAACAGGCACGTAGCCAGATATACCACATGGGGGGTTCTACAAGTTGCATTAATTCTCAAATGAAAGACCTCATGAGAATCTGGATGTTCAAATTCTGTTCCTATATCTATATATTCACAATACTGACATCTCTTACAGGGTTTAGTCCCTCTATCTTTAGAATTTTTTTTATTCTTAAATGTAAACTGAGGATGTGGGTCCAGAAACTTACTCACTTGCCTATCTGTGGTCAAGAGATTCCAATGAGTATTAATAATATTGGTATATTTTCTTACGTCTCTTGAATAACTAACACACATTCTAAGCTTATTAGCCCCAGAGTTTTCACAAGGTTCTGAAAAGTAGGGCTTTGCTCTCGTACCCCTTAGTTTTTCTATCTCTATCATATTACTATGTACTTCATCCTTATTGTACCCCCTTTCCACCAGCTCTGTACTTACTACTTCTGCTTACTGTTTAAAGTCATTCTGTTTAACATTAAGCCTTGACACCCTATACAACTGGTTATGTGCGACATTTCTAAACACATACTCGGGATGCATACTATCTTTCCTTAGCAATTTATTGGCATGACATTCTTTCCTATACATTTTTGTACTTAATTCCCCTTACTCTCCTCTCATTATATTGACATCCAGGAAATTCACCTCAGAGCAAGACCAAGTCAATGTAAATTTAAGGAATGGTGTTGAATTATTAATCCATTCCACAAAATCCAATAATTGTTGTACTGACCCCTTCCATAACAGGAAGAGGTAATCTACAAATCTTCGAAAAAACAGTATGTGCTGTTTATAGGGACCCCTTTCCACATTCTCTACCTCCCATGCTGACATCACCGCATTTGCATAATGTTGGCACATGATGTGCCCATTGCAACACCATTGCACTGCCAGTATATTCTGTCCCTAAACATAAAGATGTTATTCTCAAGCACTAGTTTCAGTAAGCTCTGTATTAGCTGTATCCTTTCTCTCGTGTAATTTCCATCTTTCTCTAGTAACTCTGTAACACTATTAATTCCAAGCTCATTCGGGATTACTGTGAAAAGAGAAATTACATCAAGTGTAACCAGCAAAGTAAGTTCAGTCATTTCTTCCTTCCTGGAAAACTCATACAGATCTCTAATAAAATGTTCAGTATCTCTTAAAATATATTCACACTTACTCAATAAATTCCTAAGATTTTTATCCAAAAATATGGAAATGGATTCTGTGCACCAATCCCTTCCTGCTACGATTGGTCTCATAGGGTGATTTACCTTACATTTATGTAACTTCGGTAATCCTTGGATGTTAGGAGTGAGAGGATTTTGTATTAAAAAATACTTTAGAAGGCCATCATCTAAAAGACCCTGACTTTCTAAATTTTTAAGTTTACTGTGTACTTTATCATTCATCTCACTTGTAAAGGGGAAATCAATTTTTAGAACTTAGTGTCTTTTAATAAAAATTGCAATGACAGTGTTGTAGAGAGGTGAGAAAAAAAATAAAAGTCAGGAAAAAAGTTTGGAGAAAAAAAGGGTGATTGTTGGGGGGACTAACATAATCCATCTAGATACAGGTAAGTAGTGAGTAGCAGGGGAAAAAGGAGAAGTTAACAGGAGCTGAAAAAGAGTAAGCTAGACAGTAATCAGACAGAGTAAGGAAAGGCTGTCTAAAGGTGTGAGAGTGTAGAAAAAAAAATGGACAACCTTAGGCAGAAAAGGATAGAGAAAAAATCCCAGGGAGCTGGCAAGAAACACCAGGTTCAGATATTAAATACCTGAAGTTCACAGATATTAGGTTAGGAATTAATTACACAAATAATGTACATGAGTTTCTCATGGAGAGGCTTTTAGTAGGTAGTGGTGGGTACCAAAAACGGGTGCAATTGTTAGTCTGCAAGGTCACAGTAGTCCTGCGGTAATGTTCAGGGGCAAGAGGCCGGACAATGGTTTACTGGGCTGGTGAGTATATGCTTACAGACAGAGATGTCTAGCAGCAGGGGATAACTACACTTGAAAAAAAAAAATCTATATATATATAAATAAAACTATATGCATATATATGTAGGGAAAGTAATATACACACACACACACACACACACACACACACACACACACACACACACACACACACACACACACATATATAGTCCTCTCCAAACATAAAGACATACCTCTTAGTGATACAAAAATTATGTGGTTGTGTGTGAGTATAAAGTCTTTTGGCATTTCCCGGTTAGGGGTTGCCACAGCGGATCTCCAGTCTGCTTATGATTAGCACTAGATTTTTACAGTGTCGAGTTGCCAGCCTAACCTTCAGAGAAGGCACACATGCATTCACACACCTACCTGCATGTCTTTTTAATGTTCCGTCGCTCACGGGGAGGACATGCAGACTCCACACAGAAGGCACTCCAGCTGAGAATCAAGCTGGAGAGCCTGTTGCTGTGAGGCGACAACTCTAACCGCTGCCCCACAGCGGCGATGTTGTGGTTGTGTGTGAGTATACTTCGAATAATCAAAGATATAAAAATCTAAATCACAAATGATCAATTAAAAATATAAAGAAAAAATGTTACTTATACATACAGACTCTGCGATCACATAACAACAAGGAAAGAGAAAAACAATAAACCAAAAAGACCGACCATCTCACAAAGTAATAAGTTTATTTGATAAACTGCAACACTGCAAAGCTTTTGAGTATAAAACTCTTTCTCGATGCAACAGTATAAAATATCAGTCCAGCATTTATTTAACAATTTAAAATCATAGCCAGTCTATCAATTGAAACTAATTAATTCAGTAAAAGTTAACCCTTTAATCACCAGTAAAACCACATGACATAAAAAACAATATAAGAACAATATAAAAATTCTCATACAACATTAAATAATAGAATGTTTTAACTTAAGTATAGGCTTAATACTATTTATCGTATTTAAATCAGGTGGGACATCTACCCCAAAATAATTTATCTATCTGTATTCTACTGCTTCTGTAACACTACCAATATCCGCGCCCCTATGATTCAAGTCTATCTTTTGTAGCACTCTAAACTTAAAGAAATGTTCATTTCCATAACATTGAGTGTGCTTATATAAAGCATTTGTGTCTAATTTTCTCTGTATCTCTGACATATGTGATGCTATCCTGTGTTTTAGCTTATTATTCATTTTACCTATATAGAAACCTAAACATTTCTCACAATTAGCAAGGTAAATCACATTTTCAGTGTGACAAGTAGCAAATGTTTGAAAAACAAAATTATTTTTAGAAATTGGGTGCATAAATTCTGCATCAGCGTTTATATACTTTCAAAAGCTACAGTTACAGCAGACAATAGTTTGTTTCTTATTCACTATGTTTTGTTTTCATCTATTGCACTTAAAATCCTTGCAACACAGCAATTGCTTAAGGTTTTTATCCTTTTTATATACAAAACATGGTCTTTCTGTAATAATCTTAGAAAGTTTATTATCTGAGTGTTATATAGTCCAATTTTTCTCTATAATATTCTTTATTTGTTGTGTATACCTATTATATTTTTAAATATACTGAAGAAACCAGTTCTTATTAGCCATTACATCTTTATTATTAACAATAAGTTGGTTGTTATACAAATATGGACAAGCCATTCCATCACGCTCAGAGACCACATATTCAATATTCTCCTTAACTAAACTGATATACGCTCTAGAGTGAAAGTCATTTGCCATATGTTCTAATTTCTTTCTGAACCCTTCTTCTCTAGTATTTAACCTGCTAGCATGTAGCATTCGACTTTTCACAACCCCTTTATAAACATGTTGGGGGGGGCTTGCTATTAGCATGAGCATATCTAGTCATCTAAACATTTTTTCTATATATTGATGTATGCAGCTCCTCATTAACAATACATAATGTAAAATCTAAAAAATTTATATTTTCTTTTGAAAACTTTAAATCAAACTCAGGAAATGCTGTGGTTTCATGTAATTTTTGCACAAAGATTTCTAAGGATCTACTATCACCCTCCCAAAGATGGAAGATGTCATCCATAAATCTTTTGTAAAATTTTAACTGACTTCTCTTAAAAGTAACACATGATGTAGTTAAATCATAAATATAAAGTTCTTCCCACCTTGTTACACCAAATTATCATAACTGTTTGCCACTGGGGTTCACATAGCCACTCCCAGTAACTGGTGATAGTAAACATCTTCAAAGGAAAATACATTGTTTTCCAGTATTATCTCTAACATACAGCAATGAGATTTTACTTGGCAAAAAGTCACTATGATAAACTAACAGCTCTCTTACATATGGAATACCAATATTATTAAAAATAATAGTAAACAGATACTTAATATCCACTGTCAATAGTAAAATACCATTTACCTGATTGGCACTCAGATAACAAGAAAATTACTGGTATCTGTTATAAAACTGTTACTAAATCTTAATATTGGTTTCAGTTGCTGTTCAAGATATTTTGATATAGCTTTAATTGCCCATTTTCCTCCAGATACTATAGGTCTCATGGGTGGGGAGGATAAGTGCTTATGTATTTTCGGAAGGCCATATATTATAGGGCAGATAGGGTGAGGGGTATGTAAATAATTATATAAGTCTGGTGTGACTGTACCTTCCATTAAACAATCATACAAAATGATTTTACCTTACAATCATGCTATTCAAATCATTTATGTTAATTCTTTTGAAAATATTCTTTTGAAAGTATTATTGTCGTCTAAAAGTTGTAAGATACGCTGATTGTATTATATTACATCCATTATTACAGTTTTTCCTCCTTTATCTGTCTACTTTATAACTTCATCATTTCTAAGACACAAATGAAGTAACAATTTCCTTTCATCATTATCTAAGTTAAAATAATTGTTAGCTTTTTTCTTAAAAAACAAGTTATAAGTATCATTTCCACACATTTTTTAAAGAAGCATTAACTGTAGAACAGCTGTTAGGTATAAAGGTACTGGCTGTCTTCAATGACCCATCAAAACAACCACTCTCATTTCTAAACAACGTTTAAGTCCAAATTTGTCACAAATAATTGAAGGTCAGTTAAACAGTCATTCAGACATCCATCCTTTCATGTAATAAATGTTAAGCCTCTGTCCAGAACTTTCAATTCAGCATCTTGAAACTATATACTAGACAAATTAACCACAGTATGTCCAACATTTAATTCTTTTTGCTTCAGGTTACTGGTCCTACCTTTATAGGTGTATTTGGTCCCATCAGTATTGGTGTGGCTGGTTCTCTGACCAGTCCCCTCTTCTGAGCCCTTCCTCTGCTCACAGATCTCACTGGGTGCTGTATCTGTATTGGGAGATTCAGTTGTACTTTGTTCTTCCCTAAAAAAAACAGTATTTTTTGGTATTGCACCTTTCCTTTTCCTTTCTCAACAAGGAAATGTCTAATTCCCACCCTCTGCTGTACTGTGTCTCCCACAAAGTAATGCCTGCATACTAAAAAAAAAAAAAAAATATATATATATATATATATAGAGAGAGAGATGTATAATATCATATACAAGTGTAGCTGTATATCTTCAGCAGAATAACATCAGGACTTACTGACTAAACAGTGGTATTCATTAATCTTAGAGGTATTTGTGTTTTTTTTCTTAAACTTTTCCATCATAGTAAGTATGCCTACCTTATGTACCATGGCATGTGAAATATCCAGTGCCATCCCTTATTTTTGTCTTATTGGTAACTGTTTTACAACACCATGTTTAAAGTAAAATATTTCATAAAAATAATTTCCCTAAGTGACATCACCAATATGTTCATTGAACTTTACCCTCAGTGATGACATCATAGTGAGTGCATGTGTGTACATCCATAGACTTCAATGACTGCATTACAATTCATGCCCATATCCCCATCCATCAAAATATATAGATGCACCCCATACTATCTCTCAACTGACATCCATAAATTTATGTGGGTTAATTCCTAGTATTAAGTTTACAAAGCTTTTTATTGAGAAACTACTCACATAATTTTGTTAAAATGGGGTAGAAAAGACATCACAGCACTTTATTAATAAAGTACCTTGATGTAATCTACAACTGCAGTGGGAAACTTTAAATAAAAATAACAAAATAGCCAAGATCATATGACTGAAGTGTTGGAACTTTGAACATTAAAAAAAAAAATCTATTTTTATTATTTTTGCAAGGGGGCAAGCCGGCATGCACCCCCACACCCCCTGCTAATTAAATATACCAACTCCAAAATTGCATTACATTGTGGAAAAGGGTAAATTTCCCATTCCTTGCTGTACCAGAGTCTCACTTCAATAATCTGATAGGGATCCATCTATGTGTGCGTGTGTGTGTGTGTGTGTGTGTGTGTGTGTGTGTGTGTGTGTGTGTGTGTGTATGCGTGTGTGTGTATATATATATATCTATCTATATATATTTATATATATCTATATATATATAGATATATATATTTCTATTTTACTCTATCAGTTTTTTATAACATTCTCAATGTTATTCTTCCATAATTGGCCCCCACCCTTTCTTCCACAACCGTAATCTAATGTTTGTAATATATCTGCCATAATCCATTCCATTAAGAAAAATTTCATTCACTCTTTCATTCCATATCATATAAATTCTTATCTACCCTTCTCACATATTCTTTCTTCTTGTTCTTATAATGTCCATACATAATTGTATTCACATCTATATTATTTATGTCATTAATAATTTCAACATTTTCTTCATACTCCTTCCACAGTTTCACTACTCTTTTACATTTCCAAAACCATGTTCTGTTATCTCTTCCACTACCAAAATAAACACACTCTTTCATCATTCTTTTTGTATGGCATATACTCCTTTACCCATAATGTTTTATCAGTCTCCATGGGAAATCCTGACACTCAAGTAATGTGGTATATCACTTTTTCTTTACTTTAATGGTTTAAGTCACTTCTTCTGCTAAACATTTCCTATACCTTTACATAATACTGCTTCATCATATTATTATACCACATCCTTCTATCTCTACATCACCAATTTTTATTTTCCATGTTAGTATTTTTCTTGATACTTTCTAATGTCTTTATTTACATATTATTTTTCTCTTTTTCTTATTGTCATCACCTCCCAGAACTTTTGTACTTATGTCTAAACATTCTCACTATTAATTTATGATCCTCTTCCTTTACCAACATTAATACCCTATACAAGTTTTAAGATGTAGAATAAACAACTGGATTTAGTAACCCCAGTCCCCCTTCATCTTCACTCATATACAACATACCTGTTTTTACTGGGTTTAATCTTGAAACGTATATGAAAGAAAACACCAATTGCACAATTTTCTTTTCATGTTTTTCTGGGATCATTTAAATATTTCACATTTATGCTGTTTTCCCACCAATACAGAATTCACCAGATATACCTTGTCCCCTGAATGTTAATCTGTACAACTTCCATAGAAGACATAACTGTCTTTTGGCTTTTCCCGGTTAGGGGTCGCCACAGTGGAACTCCGGTCCGCTAATGATTGGCAGTAGATTTTTACGTGCTGGCTTGCCGGGCCTAACGCACAACTTTCAATGAAGGAACGCCCATTCACGCATGTCGACACACAGAAGACGCTCTAACTGAGAACTTGCAACGTCTAACTGTGATCATTTTTTCTAAACTTTATTCCTAACAAAGACACTTAATGCATTGAGAAATATACATCACCCAAATCTTTTTATCTGTAGTCAAGGTCATTCTCATTTCCTTTAAACATTCATTCAGAAAAAACAACACTTCTCTCATTCATATTTTGCTCTTAGCAACTACAACTATATCATCTGTATATGACAAAACTTCTGGAATCACCACCTCCTTTTTCATTGCATGTCTAGCATCATTCATTTTATAAAGGAATGTCACTCACTGTCACATTCATTATCAATGCAAACAATATTCCACTCATGGGGCAACCTTGTCTTATACCACACTTCATGCATATTTCTTTACTCAGCTACCCATTCACTAACACTCTCACTTTATTATTTTGATATGCTGACATACACACTCTCCTAAATCTGTTACCTAGTTGTCCACAATATCCCACAAAGCATCATGTTCTACTTTACCAAATACCTTACTAATATCACCTACCATAAGTTTCACATTCTCCCTTTTACCTATAATATCATGTATAATTTCTCTCACAGTCAATAACAATTCTTGACATCCCTTCTCCTTTATACCCTGTATATTTTCTTCTATAATATCTCTCATCTTTCCTTCCATTTTCCTCTATATTATGTTCATAAAAATGTTATAATCTGCATTGTTGAATGTGATGGGTATCCAATGATTTATTTCATTTTTCTTTTCTCTCTTCTTTATAAATGTTAATATCCCACTGTATAACTCTTCAGAAACAAACATGTCTTTCAACCTTCATACAGCACATTTACAAAATACTCTCTTCCACTCCATTCCTTTATTGTAATTTCCATACCCTATACCATCTGGGCCTGGTACCGAATCAACAGTTACCTTCCTAAGAACTTCATCCAATTCACTAATGGTAATTTATTTTTCAAAATTTTACTTAATTCATTCTGGAATTTCTTTTTTACTTTCCATTCTGTATTATTTTCCTTCTTTTATTATAACACTCATAATTTGCCCTTGTGAACTTTTTACCTCTCCCTTTACATTTTTAATTTTCCTTATTATACTAATATCTCCCTTTACTATTTTATTGAAATATGCAGATGTCTCCTCCCTTATTCCTTGTAAGTAATATCGCTGCCTAAACAGTAATGTCTTAATTTGTTCTCAATTTTGTTTATATATCTTTTCCATATCATAGTACTCTTTTGTATTATTCTCTAAATGGTCTAATGCATTTCTGTACAGTTTCCCATACTTTAATTTCCCTTCCTTTCTTACATCAGCCTGACATTGAAAAAAAAAAACTTTTTATATTTCTTTTTAAATTCAGTCCACCATTCAGACCAATTTTTATAAAAATCCATCACGGTTAAATGATCCTTCCATAACTGCAGTACTCTTCAATTTCATCTCATGATTTATCATTTATTTTTTTATTCCCTTTCCTGTTTTAATATGCTTCCTTTCTCCCATCACCTTCATCATTATTATAAATGGAACTTCCTAAAAATCCTCCACTTAGATAATGCTGTAAATTAATTCAGTACAACATTCCTGAATATTCTAAGTAACCTTGCATTTCCTAGAAGGAAGAGATTAAAAATAAATAATGCAATTTCGCTGTCCAAAAAGAGTGGAATGCTAATGCAGGATAGAGAAAAAGCATGGAAAGAATGTCAAAAATATAAAACACCACAATATCTTGAAAACTTCAGAATGCTTTGCAATAATGCAAAAAGTAAATTAATGAAGGTAAATGACTATATTGTAATAACTTTCACAGTAATAGTAAGCACAATCCTAAAAATCCTGGACAGCCATTACAGAAATCTTGCATCCCGGCCATAAAGTCAACCCTAACCCCTCTTCCAATGACTCATCACTTGAAACTGCAATAAAGTTTTACTCTTATTTCATAGTTAGTTTAGCATGTCTAGCGAAGGATTCTCCTGTATTTTTATTTATTTATTTTTTTTACATCTTTCCCTTTCTTTTTATATTTTCCACTTAAATCACAATTAAAGTTCTGCAACTATAATTGTCATATTAACCACCACACGGTCATTAGCATATTCTGTTTTTCCTTGTTAGTTATATGTACATATAATGCTTTAATTCTATATAAACAAGTTCTGTTCACCTCACATCTAGTATTTTCACAGTTTTTTTACACAATGCAGCCATGCCAGAACATTCAATTCCTAAGTTATGTATTATATTTCAAGCCCGCATTTCTTCTGTTTGCAGTCTTCCTTACCTGAAGGGAATCTTACATCCTCTAGTAGAATAACATTCACATCACATTTAGCCACTATTCCAGGATTCCAATCCTTCTTACAGTGTTAATGACACTGTTCACATTTATTGAAAGTACTGTAAATTTGTTGCTTTCCATCTTTTTAGGTTTAGGGGAAATATTTTTTAAATTTTCATTCTCTTAATTTTACTCTTCCCCCAACTGAATATTTGTTTCCTTGGTTTATGTAAAAGCAATCTTTGATCCTCATAAACAGATGTTTCACTGGCTAGAACTTCAAAAAAATATTAGTATCAGTTCCTTCTCCTGACCTTTCTTCCTGCATGCACTTTTTCTCCTCCTTTTCCCCTCCATATATTTTATTTATTTTACAGTTTCTTCTTTACCTAGTTAATCCTCTCACCTAGCCTCTTGTTGTCCTTTCTCATGTATGCTTTCTTCCCTTCCCCTTCTTTTTAATTATTTACTGTTTGCTGTTGACATTCTATCCACAAGTGTCCCTTTTTTACATAACTTAGATTGGCACACACACCGTTTTGCTGTATGTCCTTTCTCTCCATACTGGTTACATTGCACCTTGTCACAATCATTAATTAAATGAGTAAAGTCTCCACAAAAGAAACATGATTTTGGCTGGGCAGCTTATCTTAATGTTCCTGTATGATAAGCTACAACAATAACACTTGACAAGTGTTTTCACCACTTTCGTATTTCAAAACAGCTTCCAACCTCCACCGTCCATTCCATAAGTTTCTCTTAGCTCTAACGTTTACAATATTATCAGCAGTTTTTACAGAAGCCCTACATGCATTTTTAACATTGTCAATTGTAAACTGCTAAGTAACATTTTTTAATATTGAACTTGCCACCAGAAAACAAGCGATTGTTCCACAGATAAATGCCCTTCTTTTTATTTCACAGTTCCAGAAATGTTATCATTAGTTCATCAGTTCTGAATGTTAAATCACAAAAACTCTCCATCTCAATATGTGTAAACGATTGAATTTCTTGAGCTTTAAACCCAAAACAGTTACCAAACTGTGCCATATATAATATCTGGCTATTACACTGTTCTTTTATGTTCTTATTCTCACAGATGATCTTCTTTTCTTTTTTAAAACTCTTTTTCTTACAGTTTGTTGGTGCTTCCCCTTTTTTGTCTACTGTCACTAGTGTATGTCTTAGTCACTGCATGATTCGCTGCGACAAAACCAGACGCCTTCTCAGTTTGTTGCTGCTTTTCTTGTTTAAATGCTGCATTCTCTGTTGCTACACAACCTGGTCCACATTACCATCCTCAGCACTTCCGAAAAAGTTGTCTGCCATCTCACATCGTAAATTAGCAGAGCTGTCACCTGGATCATACTGTTAGATTATTTTTAACTGAGCATCGTCTGCAAGCCTTCCTGATGCCATTTTTGTTATCTGCACTATTTCACCAGACTCACTTACTTCTTCCTCCATGGAGACAGCTAAATGATGATCATTTGTAACACCCACCACACAGAAATCTTTGTTTACATTCTGAAGCTCCATATCAAATTTCTCTTCAAATTCCCACTTTTTCTCCTCCAAATTCTCCATAGATTTTCCCTCCTCCTCCTCCTCCTCCATGCTGCTGCTTCCTTTAGGCCTCTTCCTTGTTACTGTTGGAGCCCTTCACTGCCATCTAGCTGCTTCAAAACATAGAGAAAATTCCCTGATGCCCCGGCCAAATTTTCCCTAGTCATCAGTAGTTGACTGTTTTGGCAGCCGCCATAGTTAAACTAAACAAGGCCTTAATATGTCTAGGCAATTCACATTCTGTATCCCAACTCAAAAAATCATTCTCATAGTTACACCTATTGCTATGCCAGTACTTCTGACAGAGTACTCAGTTGGGAGCTTTTAAAGTCTGGCAACTCATTACACTCCAAAATGATGTTCCTAGTTGCAGCTTTTTTCCCATCACAGCTTCAGCATTTCCGTCCACCTGAGGGTAGCTTGGGGTATAAAAATATCAATGCAAACACTTCTAAGTAAAAATCCTAAATCTTCCAGTCTTTCTTGGATTTTTGGAAGCCATACATATATTCTGCCATTGTTTTCTTGTAAACTGGTTATCAAGTCTCTATTCCCACTCTTTTCTAACCTCCTCTGATTGATTCCTTTAGTTGTCATGTAATATTTACTATGCCTTACTAATTATCTTATTTTTAACAGCAACTTCTGCGCTATATTCAACTCAAACTCTACCAAAACAGGTCTTTCACTTATGATTCCCCTATTCCTTTCTCTTTGCCTATACCCTCATAACAATCCGTGATAGTTAAGGCAGACTCTAGCCTGCAATTCAAATGTCTTCTTGCCGTCTTCCCGTTCTATTACCTTTCCCTGCCTAGTTATTTGCTGTCAATATCTTGGTTACTTTGCCAATTTTCTCCAGTAAATTCCATCCCCCTCTTTACCTTTGTGTACCCCTAACTGCAGTCATCACTATCAGCGGTAATATCTCCTGTCTCCATTCTCTTATTTACTTAGTTGTTAGGCTACTTTCTGCTACTGTATGAATATAATATTCTATATGGCTGTTTTTATTCTCCTTAAGGATCTACATCCAAACTCCCACTCTCCTTACTTCTTACATGTCTCCTCTGCTTCATCATCATCCCTTTCCATTTTGAATTATAGCTTTCACCTTGTATTGTGTATATGAGTCTTAACTGTGTAGCTCAAATATCCCTTCATATCAAGTATTTTTAAACCACCTTTTTTATATTTGAAGCAATCAACTTATCCTGCTTGATCCTTGACTTCTTCTAGTCTCAGATAAAATCATTCGGCTACTATCCACAATGTCTCCTTTGTTAATAAAAGCATGCCTGACATGTATATAAAACTAAGGGTACTAAAAACAGTTTCACTGCTTGTATTTTGCTATGCATTTCCATAAACAAGAGCGCCTAGTTTCTCTGCTTTGTTTTATCTTTTGTTTAGTCTCTTCTCACATATATTTAGCTGCCATAACAAAATCCCTTTTAACCCGTACTGCTAAATACTTCAATTTATCATGTTCCCATAAGTCTGGGTATTATAGGTTCATAGGTTCATAAGTTGGTACTAGGCTATCTGCCCGAGGACATTTATAAGCCTAGCCAGAGTGTGTCGGCTTTCGCCACCCCATTGATTAATTAACTGAGCCTCTGTCAAGCAGAGCCAATGAAGTGATCCCAGGGGTGTATTTTCTGTTATCCATCCACTCGTCAAGGTTTCTCTTGAAGAGCGTTAGTGAGGGGCTCAGCCTAATGTAGTTTGGAATTTTTATTCCAAAGCATGGGGAGTCTCTGTGACAGGAATCTATCCCTCCAGCATGTTCTATTTATTGCTGTGGCGAGGTTTAGCTCACTAGAGCGCGTGGCTTGCAGTGACTTGGATTTCTTTAGGTGGAGCATGTCCATCAATTCTGAGTTGGACATGTCATTGTAAGTCAGGCAGAGATCACCTCTGAGGAAGCGATATGCCACTGAGTAAAGCCGGACTTTTTTCAGTCGGGCTGCATAGGACATATGTTTGAGGCCAGTAATACTCTTGGTGAGGTACTTTTGTGGTCTTTCCAGCTGTTGGAAGTGTCTTGTGAGGTACATCCCAAATGGGGCATTGTACTCTATGATGGGTCTAATGAGTGATGAGTAGAGGGGCACTATAACATCTTTATTTCTAGATGCGAACCCTTTAGTAATTAGATGGGCCACATAGAAGGATTTCCTAACTACTTCGGCAATATGATCGTCAAAGGAGAGATTATTATCTACCTGGGTCCCCAGATCTCTTATTACCTCTTCTGTATTAATGGGGCTGCCACCTATGTGGTAATTCGTGGGTGTTTTGTTTTTCCCAAACGGGATGACTATGCATTTTTTGGCATTTAGCTTGTGGCCATGACTTTGACACCAGGTGTCTGTCTTAGTAAGGCCCTTTTGGAGGATGTCTGTGTCAGCTGGAGAGTCAATTATGGCTCCCAGTTTGCAGTCATCGGCAAACTTGGATAGCCATAGTGCTCTTGTGCTTGCCTGTACTTCTGAGAAGTATATGCAGAACAGTAGGGGTCCTAGGACCGAGCCTTGTGGGACACCACTTGTGACTGGTTTAGAGTCGGATCTGGAGCTCACTATTCTTACCATGTGAGTTCTGTCTGTAAGCCAGTTGGCAACCCATCTCGTGACATAGGGATTTATGTTCAGGCTGTTGAGTTTTTCTATAACACCTGAGTTAGGAATGGTGTCGAACACCTTGGCGAGATCAAGGTAGGCTGTGTGGACCACCTTTCCCTTGTATATGGCCTCGGTGACTGTCTCAAAGAAGTCAACCAGGTTTAGTAGGCATGATCTGCCTTAACAAAGCCAAACTGGGTCGGGTCAAGTGTTTTGAGGTTCCTAATATCTGTTAATGAGTTCCATGATGATGCGCTCCATAGCCTTGCAGACCAGGCTAGTCAGGCTTATGGGGCGATAGTTACCATGGTCAGTTGTGGCCCCTCCTTTGTGGAGAGGAATAACCGTTGCTGTGCGCCATTCTATGGGAACATAGCCTGTGGAGAGGCTGAGGTTGAACAGTGTGTTTAGGTGGGGGGTTAGTTTGTTCTGTAGTTCATGCAAGACGCAGCCTGGGACACCATCTGGTCCCATTGATGCTGTGTTTTTGGCTTTTGAAAGGGCTGTTTTCACCTGTGCATCTGTGATTTTTGGGACACTACACTTTTCTGGTATTGTTGTGGGCCCTTTTGGGGGTGAGAGGGGGTGAAGTTTGCACTGAATCTATCTGCCAGGATGTTGGCAATATCAGTAAATTCAGTATACTTTGTGCTATTTTGCACTAGTTCAGTGCATATCTGTGAGTTGCCACTTACATTCTTAACATAGCTAAAGAAGGCTTTGTGGTTATCTTTTGAATCCTTGGTTATTTTTCTTTTGAAGTTAGCCTTGGAGGATTTTATGGGGGACCTCAGTTTCTTACTGATACTGATCAGGGATGTCTTTCCTTCTTGGGATTTGCTTTTTTTCTGAACTAGTTTCCTCCTTCTGTTGTATAACCTGTTTATGGCAGGGGTTCACCAAACTGATTTCCTTCTCTTAGAGGAGTGAGTCTTGGTTTTGTTAGGGATGGCACGATCCATACATCCTTGTAGGTGGTCATAGAGTGCATTTGTAAAGGTTTCTGCATCTTGGGCAGCATTATCCTTTAGCGTGGGGGCTTTGAAACTTACCACCTCTGTCTTACGTAAGGTGACATTTGCTTTAGAAAAGTTTTTTTACTGAGGTTTCCTTAGTTGGGGGTGGTGTTGGGGTGTGGACATCCAGAGTGATTAGTTTATGGTCTGTTCTAACCAGTGATGGGTTGACCTCCGGTGTGGAACACCTGTCGCCCATGTTGGTGATGACCAGGTTCAATATGTTTTCACCTCTCATGGGGGAGTTTACCAGCTGATCCAGGGTGTTTGAGTTGATGAATTCCAGAAAATGCTGGGCCTGGGAGTTTGTACTTGAGTAGTTTTCCCAGTAAATGGTAGGGTAATTGAAATCACCCAATATCAGGGTTTTTGGTAGGACCTTCATGTTTTCCAGTGTCTCCAGAAAGGTGGAGTGGTGGCCCTGGGTCATGGAGGGTGATCTGTAGCAGGCCACAATTTGCTTTGCACATTTGCCCGATGTTAGTTGCACATGGATGATCTCAGAGGTATCGTGCTGCGCCACTGTCCTGGAGGTCTACGTATCCTTGATGAATATGGATACATCCCCTCCTTTTGTGTTTCGGTCTGTGTTCTGTGGCCGAAATGTGTGGTATGAGTTGTAGGCCAGTAGTGCTGGGGTGCTCTCTGGAGCCTTGACCCATGTTTCAGTTACTGCACAGATGTCGACATTCTCCATACTGTGGAGTGCTTCAAGATCTTGCATTTTGAGATTTAAACTCCTGGTGTTGAGTAGCATAAGCTTCAGTTTTTTGTTAATCATGCTGTTTACGTAGGTGAGTTTGACTTTTGAGCCTTGCCTAAAAAAGGCACTATGGGGGCAGCAAGAACCTTGGCCAGTATTCGAAAGCCTAGGGGTGACAGGTGCAAGCCATCTTTTGCGAAGCAACATGGCTTGTCAAGCATGTCGTCCCAGGCTGACATACACTGGATCCCCTTTGAATGACACCAGAAGCTTAGCCAATTGTTGAAATTGATAATTTTTTCTTTATACTGAGGTATCATTCTTGGTGAGGGCAGGATGCTACTCAGGGTCAGGGTCATACCAATTCCTGATGCTGAACCAATTCCTGTGTGGGTACATAGTTTACAACTACAGCCTTTATTTTGTCTTCTCAATTTTATATACTAAAAAGACTTGAAACTGTTATAAATTGTTCCACAACACAGTGTTCTTTTCTGTTTTTATCAGGTACAAAATATAATATTGTCTTCAAATAAATACATCTTTTCTTGAATACCAAACCAATTTTATCCTTACATTTCTGAGTCCCTTCTTTTCTTTGCCAATTAACTAATATATATTAATAAAAAAGAAAAGTGTCTTAAGCAAGACTACTTAAATAAAGAAGGCAAAGCTATATGTGCCCCTGGGCCTGAAAAGTTATTCTCCTTGATTGTTTCCTGGGATGTAGAGAAAAAGGTAATGATTTAATTGTTTGTTTCCAGGTTATTAATCAGGAAACAGATATCTAAAGAAAGTGGATAGAGTTGCAGTACATCATATGTGCCCTTACTATGACTTCTTCTTTCCATCTGCTCAGAAGGTCAGTATGTTGACTCTGCAGGTCATTGTAGTGGTGCCTGTACCTGACCAGAGTGAGGACTACTGATAGCCTTGATCATAGCCCTGGTAAGACAGGTCCAGCCATCCACCTTATACTGGGAATTCTCACAGACGTTTCCAGAGCAAGTGCTCCTGCTATTCCCTATGCAGTAAATAAAGGAAAATTTTAGATTCCATACTACACTACCAGGGTACCCTACCAGCTGCAGTGCCATTGAAAGTCATAGCCATGACCCAGGTCTCATACCAGTGAATAATGGCTGGAATTAAGTGGTTATGACCATCTTCCGTTTTGACAATTGCCACACAACATGGAGCATCTTTGTAGTGCAACATTTGTGGGGGTGTGGACAAGATAGCATCAACAGCTGTTGACATACCAGAGTGGCATAAAGGTGTGAGAAATGGCAAACCATTGAAGCAGATTAGGCATAAGATTTAGTTTCAAGATCACAGTAGCTCTTTAGCACCTCCATCATCTGTAAATGTAATAAATAGTATATGCCCTCCCTGCTTGTGCTATCAGTCTGCCATGCATGCTCAGTGAGCTCTGCAGGTGATCATGTAGATTCAAAAGACTGTGAGAGAGATTCTTAGGGTGACTATGACCATAGCCTCAATGTGTACAAAGAACAATTCAGAAATATTCATGAGTTGTGCCCTCATTTACATAACCATCAAGCTCAGAGTCTTGAGTCTACAGGATATAAACCTAGTGGCTGCTGAGAGACTCATCACACTGTGGAATAATGCAGGTAACAATCTTTTTAAACTTCACTACAATGGAGGAGAGTCTATTATAAGGAAGTACTACTGTGCTGGTTTGTGAAGTAGCTGTCACTGTTCGTGAATTTAAATTGCATGATATGTCTTTGGCAGTGCTTTTCGTTGAAGAGCTAGGCTTGCAGGGTGTGGCTTTCAATACTGAAATATGTGCAAGTTACTGGTACAGTAAGATGTGGAAACAAAGCAGGTGTACTAATCCAAAGGGGAGGATGCCCAGGCTCAAACTTCTGGAAGTGAAGCAACAATTCAGCATTAAAGGTGCAAAGCAATGATTTTTGAAATTGTTATGTACTGCCAAATTCCAACCTAGTACAAGATTATGCAGGTATCCGAAGTATTGTCTGCTGTACTAGATATCGCCTACTTATTGTGTGCTCAGTCATGACACAATCCCCCTCTCCGGTATCATTTAGAAACTCTCCTAGCTAGGGATTAACCCATATGTCACTAGATGGGTAGCTAACTGACTCACTCACTGAACACATACTGTCAAAGTTGGGGATTCCACCTCCACCGGTAGGCGAATTACCAGTGGAGTACCACAAGTATCTATGCTGGGCCCTCTACTATTTGGAATCTATTTCTCAGAAGTCCAGGTGAAAGTAGATGGCCTGTGGCTTGCCAAGGTTGCTGATGATTGCAAACTGGAGTCCCCAAATGATGTTGACATATTACAAAAGGGGCTAACACAGACAAATGATTGGTGCTAAAGCCACAGACTAAAACTAAAGCAAAAAAGTGACTTTTTATCTCTTTTGGCAAAGAGGAAGTCCTTGCAATTTACAATACTGACATCAGCCCCACTAAGCTCAAATCCAGTAGTGTGAAACTTAATGGCAATCTAAACATCGATCACTGTGTGTCCACATTAGTAAGGAAAGCCTTCTGCATTGCTCATCTCATAAGTAAGGGCATCACATCCAAGACTTCTTCTTCTTTTCCCGGTTAGGGGTTGCCGCAGTGGATCATCTGTCCACTCATGATTGGCAGTGGAGTTTTACAGTGTCGAGTTGCCAGCCCGGCGCCCAACCTTCCACAGAAGGCACACTCATGCACACACTCACACCTAGGGCCAATTTAGAGTGTCCAATCCACCTACAGCATGTCTTTGGGATGTGGGAGGAAACTGGAGCACCCGGAGGAAACCCACGCAGCCACAGGGAGAACATGCATACTCCACACAGAAGGCACTCCAGACAAGGATCGAACTGGAGAACCTCTTGCTGTGAGGTGGCACTGCTAACCGTTGCACCACCCTGGTTGCCCACATCACTTCCAAGACTAAGGATGTCATAATTCCTCTGTACTTGACCATCGGCAGACCACTAATAGGGTACATTGCTCCCTTTTGCGTGTACCTCACCAGACACCTGAAGTATCTGGAGACACACAGAGGTGTCAAGGCCTCCAAAACATGACCTACATGGAAAGACCAAAAGCCTTGTCATTGTAATCTGTATCCTACAAGCTGCTGAGAGGTAACTTGTGCCTGACCTACAGAGCAGTCTCTGGACCTGCCCTAATGGAAATGCTGCACATCCGCAAATCAAATGGGAAAAGAGTCACTCACTCCAGGGATCCGAACCTAGCCAGTGACATTAAAAGAACATGCTGAAGAAAAAACTATATCCCCCAGAGACTGCTACTCCTCTGGAATAAACTCCCATTTCACATGAAGCAGAGCTCCTCGATGACCCTATTCAAGTAAAACCTAGACAATTGGATGGGAGACTGTAAATTCACCCCAGGGTGGCACCTATGTTCCTCATGGGCAGGGGCAGTCAGTGTTGATCATAGACTGGCTCTGAGAATAATGACCATCTAACCAAGGTCAATTAGGGAACACAGGTATAACATGGCTAGGCTTGTAAAGGCATTAGAGCCATTCACTTAATAACCTCCCATGAACCTATGAACCTGTGAAGACCTCACAGAGCTGCAACATCTGCGAAGCTGGGTCCCTGCAGATGTGCTCACACACACTACAGTATCCAGTTCCACACTAATGGTAACAGTGCCCCTCCCAGAGCAGTACACCTTAGTTCCTGATCCAGTCCATGTCTTACACCTTCTGCACAAAGTTTATTACAGTCAAAAATGCACACACACATTTCCCTGTGGAAAACACCCTCACTGTGTGCACACACCTATACAAATGATCCTAACTGCACCCGACCCTCGGTATTTTGTTTCTTGCATTGCCTACATCTGATGTGTAGTATGGTGAGTTTGCATGTGTCATTTTTATCATATTGTTTATATGCTTTAATCTGGCCCAAAGCTATGGACCAGCCATTGTAACTTGGGCATTGGAGTGGAGTACTCCTCCTGCCTTTGTCTGACATTGTTCTCCCCTGCTGCTGGCACCTTCATTATTTTCTCATTTAGCTCCCCCTCCATTGCCTGCTGTAGTAGAACATGATCCTCTAGCAGGCTTACTCTCTGCTGCAGCAGTTTCCTCAGTGTTATATTATGTAACATTGAACATTGGACATACTTAGAATGCCAGAAACATAATGTGTGGCACTACCATATACATCAAGGCAGCAGGAATGTGCCTTTAGCAGTCCAAACACATGTCTGATGGTTACTTGGGTTTGTGATAGGGCATAGATGTAGTCAATGTTTGCCACAATCTATGGATTTCTGATAGCTGTCATCTACCATGTCTCTGGGGCATATCACAGATTGCCAGCCCGATAACCCTGTGGAAAATCAGCCCCTCACAAACTGTGTACACAGGCTGCTTATGTGTCATATGTGGTAGTAATGGTATTTCCTTGATTTGCATACACATTGTAGATTATAACCTGTGCTTTATAGACCATCAGGCAGTTGATGGTGTAGTTACATTTATGGCTCACTTATCTTTTTCCCAGTACTCCCGCTGAAGTCTTTATTTCAATGAGTGTGCAATCTATGGCCCTCAGGATCGCAGAGAAATGAGCTATACCATAGAGTAAGAAATGGAAACCACATATGCTCCTCTCTCATGTGGTAGCATGGCATTGAGTACCTGATGTAGTATTCTAGAGCAGATGCTTGAGATGCTCCCACTGTGTTCCTAGTAGATCACTGAAATGTCCCGTGTAGTATGTATGTAAAGCCACACATACCTTAGTATCTACTCCATGACTTCCATGGGACTGCAGATCAGGCCAACAGATATTAGTCAGCTACCTACTTCTCTACTCATGTCTCCAGCTAAAGTTCTTAAGTAATTAAAACTGTCCCAAAATCACATATCTAGAATGAATGGATCTAGTAGATATTCCAAGTTTACAAGACTGTTAAATAAACCATATGAATTATTTAGAAAGTTTGAAACCTGCTCACAGTAGCAAAGACAGAAATGTATTTAATGAAATGTTGATTGAAGTGTAAAATATCTGATTTTTTTCCCACTTGATTGCCAGCCATCATCCCTCTTGAGATGGTCTTGTTCATTTTCCCCAGTGGGGGTGACAGACATTCATAGGAGACAATATGGGCACCTATTGTTTCTTTTTGCATTGCTGAGCCCTAGCCCCTCCCCATGTTGGCTGATATGTGCTTTCATACACGATGCGCTTCTCTGCTTTCATGAGTGATCACCCACATTACTGGACATACCTCATGAAGCCGACCATGTAAATAGGGCTTGGCAGAGCCAAGTGTATTTCCCTTGTGTGCGCTTCATGAAGAACATCACCATCTCAAGTAGGTGATTAAGGTCATATTACAAATACACACACAAATACAAAGAAAACATTCTGCTTAGACATTGTTAGAATCACAGAAGTGAACAAAAGTGACCAGGAATGATCTTAAACAATACGGCCTAGTTTCTTGAAAAGTTTATCTGCTGTCAAGCTAGTCCAGGTCTTGTGGTCAATCAAATCAATTAGTTCATTTGTCAAAATTTTAACCTGTTTTAAATCTAAAAAGAAAAAAGAACAAAGACTATGGAGGCCACAATTCTTGTAGAAAATCTAAATTTCTTTATATAGGGACAGATGAACCCTGCTGTATCCAGTATAAATTTTTTTCAAGGCAATTGTTGTCATATTTATACAAGTCCAGCTGAAAGGAGATGGGTGAAGAGATATGGGAGATGTTTCTGGTTGGAAGGTTGAGGGGCAGGACCAGGAATGTACCTTCTTCCGCCTGTTGATTGGATGCTGGATGGTTATTCCAGAAGGAGACGGACTCTGTCTGTCTCAGCCTCACTCTTTTTATTAGCATCGAAATGTAACATGATCCAGAAGAGAACACTCTGGAGGAAAAGTGCTGTGAAAAAATACAGCAAGAAATCTAATAGACTATATCTGCTAAACCTTATTAAAAAGTACAGTATACTGATCTGTGACAATTTCATCAAAGCTTCATCAGAGCCATTCCTCAAATATCTTCAAGAAGACTATTCCATGTACAAAAGGACTGGTGGGGCAGCCAGGAAGAGCATTCAATTTATCTAGGCATCCTTCATTGATGATGGAGATGCGGATGGGCATAGCAGGTAGAGTATCTCTCTTCCTAGTTAACAGAGTACAGTTGTAGGAGCATTGAAAATTTTCCCAGCTTCCCTTGCAAGATTACAGCTGAATAAAAGGGCAATATTAACTCTTTCCTAGGACTCAAACTAAAGGATTTCAGCATGCCATACTGGTGTCGCTGCCACTAGACCAACAAGAGCCTCTGTACAAATAGGTGTTGAGTTTCCCTTAATATTCTTAACATTTCGACCAGGAAACCTCCAGCCTGGTGACTAATGCTAAATTACAAACACATACACAGAAGTATAGAGAAAACCCTCTGATTAGGCATTGTTAGAATCACCGAAGTTAAATGACAGCAATACTAGCTTTCATTTGAGACTCAAACCCAAGGCTTCCAGTATATGTATCTGTACAGAGACTCATGTTGGTCCAATGGCAATGAGACTCATGTTGGTCCAATGGCAATGACACCAGTACAGTCAATAGATGTTGGGTTTTCTCTTAAGAACCTTATCCTTTCAGGCAGGAAAATGTCAGAATATTGGTTAAGATGAAAATACTAATTCAAATGAAGACAGAAAAAGCCCTCTGCTTAGGCACTGTTAAAATCATAGAAGTGAAAATATAACATTAGCTCTTATCTGAGAGTGATGTCACACAGGAGAAGAATGTCTCCCTCCATCCAGGATGGAGTAGCAGCTATCAGCCACTCTTAGCCATCCTCCGCTGCTCAGATACTTCAGTACCATTCTCTATAAGCCTGCATCTACAGAGTTATGTCTGTTCTTTCATATGGGACCTCCAAATCTTGAATCTGCTACTCCAACATAATGGTCTTTTCAAAACAGGTGACTTGCTCACCCATGAGCACATTCCATCTGCAGTCAGTGTAGAGAATTATGCCAATGATCTGTTAATGAGCTGATTCCTGTAGTACAGGGCTTGAGTCCATCAGCCTTCCTGACGGAGAGAAAATCACCTGAGCAGGCAAGGCACAGTTTCAGGTGGGAAACTGGCTGGACTGCTTACAGGTCTCCCTCAGCTGCACACATAGTAAGTACCTATACACCCCGATACACCCCAAATGTAAGAAATCTGCTATGCCATAAGAATACTCCAACACATGGGATTTCCTCCTCCATATGCCAGCACCTATGTAGGGGACCTGTATCATATGATTCTGCTTCCACATATGTAACGTGCTCCACCATGAGCCCATTCCAACATAGGAGATGTGTGCCACCATATATATGGCTTCTCCAGTATAAGGGGCCTTACCAATCATGAGCTCATACCAAAGGACTATTAGTCTGATTCAAAAGGCTAAATGTCAACTTACTGAAAAGCAGTATACTGAAAACTATAATACTAAGTGTACAATATCAACTAGTCAAAATGCTGAAATGTTAAAATGTTGAAATCAAAATACCTACTCCCCTGTGTATGTAGATAGCTGGACTTTTCCTCACTGCTGAACCCATGTTAGCACTCACTTATGAGGCTCACTAACAATGGAGTGATATTGGTTTACCTTTAAAACCATGAATCACAGTGGTTCGAGTGCTTATATGAGTGACTCGAAACCACAAAACTGTAAATGTCGAAAGTCCATAATGTTAGAAAAACAGCAAATCGAAAAGCAGATTTGCTGTTTTTTTAACATTAATGCACCCCCCCACACTCCCCCTACTTTATTATTCTAACTCCGAGATCAAACTACAGTGGGGAAAGGAACCATTTCCCAATCCCCACTATAGTGCAATCTGTCCCAGAATGTCGAATGTGCAATGAGCGAATCTCACTGTGCATCCGCTCATTGCACATTCGAACCTTTTTCCGTTCGGCGTTTGCAAACTTTGCAGACTGTCTTTCAGAAATGTTCTGTTCTGTTCGCCCTTCTGCAATAAGCGGTTTTTAAGGTAAACCGAGATATTACTTAACCATCTGAGTATTGGTGCAGTGTTAGTACCATTAATTGGGTTCCTATTATGTTGTCGAAGTTTTACAACTTTGAACACCATATGGTCAAACCCATATGTTCAAAGTTGTAAGACTTCAAAAACGTTAAAAAAAAAAAAGAAAAAACTTACTTGACTGTTTTAAACAGGGGGGCAAGCCCCCCTGCACCCCCCACCCCCCCACTCTTTAAATCTTCCAACTCCGAGATCGCACTATAAGGCAGTACAGTCCTGAAAGGGAAGATTTCCCTTTACTATACTGTAGTGCAATCTCAGGAGTTGGTATATTTAAAGAGCGTGGGGTGTGTGGGGGGGGGGGGTGCAGGTAAGTTTTTTCTTTTCTTTTTTTTTTTTTTTTTTAAAGTATTCAAAGTTTTACAACTTCGAACATATGGGTTCGACTATATGGTGTTCAAAGTTGTAAAATTTCGATCACATAATAAAACCCCCCATTAATTACCCTTTTCAATCAAACCTAACCACATGATTTTTTCCTGCAGAATAGAGAACAGCAACAGTTATTCCCTCCATAAAGGAATTATAGAACCATAAGCCTGACCAACCTAATCTGTAAAGCCATAGAATGTATAATCATGGACCTCATAAATAAAGAGATAGGTGACCTCCAAACCCTGGATCCTACCCAGTTCAGCTTCATGAAGGGCAGATCCTGCCTGTTAAATCTGGTGGACTTCTTTGAAGGTGTGACAAAGGCCATTGATGAGGGCAGATTTGTGCACACAGCATACCTCAACTTGGCAAAGACTTTCGACACAATCCCACATTCAGGCATTACTGATAAACTTAAACTGAATGTAAACCCCTTCATTGTAAGATATGTTGCCAACTGGCTCGCAAACTGGAAATACAATATAAAAGTGGGTGACTCCACATCAACCAGTAGACCTGTTACCAGCTGGGTGCCAAAGAGAGCAGTGCTAGGCCCCCTACTGTTTGGTATATACTTCTTCAAAGTTCATGTCAAAACTAAGGGGTTGTGGCTGACAAAATCAGCAGACAGCTACATACTAGATGCAATCATTGAATTCCCAAATTATGTCAGTATACTCCAAGAGGGTCTCATGCACACCAACAACTGGTGCATTAGTCACAGTCTGAAACTGAATACAAAGAAATGCATCATCATTCCTATCAGCACAATGTCCCTCCACACTATCAAATCAGCAACAATATCTTAAATTCCCATGAATTGGTAAGGGATCTGGAATCACAAGTTGACTGCAACCTTAACTTCGACCATCAAGTGTCTACTGTAGTAAGGAAGGCTTTCTACATAGCACACTTAATTAGTAAAGGCATCACTTTGAGGTTATAACCCCTTTATACTCGGCACTAATATGGCCCATAGTTGTGTATAATGACCCATTTGGCATGTACTGTACAAAGCACCTGCAGCAACTGGAGAGACCTCAAAGGTTTCTAACAAAGAAGGTCAAAGTGCTCCAGCATGTGCCTTACACAGACCGACTAAAGTCCCCGTCACTGTTTTCCATATCATATAGACTTCTGAGACAAGACTTATGCCTGGCCTACGGAGCAATCAGAGATCTAAACCTAATGAACTTGCTGCATATCAGTAAATCAAAAGGGGTAAGGGCTACCCATTCCAGGGACATAAATATGGCTTGCGACTTAAATAGGACATGCTGGAAGGACAGATTTATATCCCAGAAACTGCTGCATCTCTGGAACAGGCTGCCAATTCATGTGAAACAGAGCAACTCTATGACACTGTTGAAGTAGAACCTGGTTAAGTGGATGGGGTACCATAAATCTTTACCAGGGATAGTGCCCACAACCCTCCTGGACATGGGCAGTCATCGCTAAATGCAATCTTGGGTATTAACTAGCATTTTGATGGTATTACATTAGGATGAAATGGCTTGGCTTAAAATGACCTCCTGGTTGATTGACTAGTAATCCCATATGATCATATGTATGTGGTACATGTAATGTATTGTATTAGTAGGAATTTTGAGTTTGACACTGTAAAGTTTCAGCATTTTGACATTTCAGGATTTTAAATTCAGCATTTTGACTTTCAGTATACCACTGTACAATAAGTTGTTATGTATCCACTAAAACATATAGGTCCTGATTCACCTTAAACTTGCTCTGATGTCAGGGACATCCTTTGATACGAAACAGCCATGAGACTGCTCCTGCTTATGGGAACTTCTCTACCACAAGCCTACTGATAAAATACTGTATGTGCTTCAGCATGAGGCTGTTCTTTCATAAGGACCCTAACACATATTGACCATGTTCCTAGATCAGGACCTACTCAAACATACAATTGTTCCTACATACAGGACTTCATCTTCCGTAAGGCTATTCTTATATACAGGGCCTACCATGCACTAAACCTGCTTCTACATGGAGGACTTACCTTACAATGTCCGTGATGTTACATGACTGCCTGCTATACCTTGACCTTGCTATTATGTCCAGTTTTTCTCCTCTAATATATTTTTTTTCAATATTTAACTCTTGCATCTTATCCTCTGAGTTCCACTGGTGTTCTACTACTGCAGTTCCATGGTTCCCCAGACCTGCAGAGGAGGAGGATAAGCTTTTAAGCAATGTCTGTTTCCTGCAACCAAGTAGACACAAAATGGCATAAGCTAGGCAATCAGTAATGCAAGTCAGAAGCTCTGACCCCATACCTTCAGGTTAATATTCCTTGTTGATATCTGCATGCAGACTTCACATTATCATGAATTGCTTTATTTTGGTAAGGTGGTATGGTTATATATTTCATTTTTTGACAACATTTGCCTTTCATGATGACACTAAGGTTTGCTCTCTATTTGTTGAGTAGGTGATCCTGTATAGATTATACATCTATATTTCTGGACAAAAGCAGCAATTGTAAGCCTTAGGCTAGCAGATAAACATTTATACAGGTGGCTTTTTTGTATCACCATTGGATATAAAATTCTGGCCATGACTGAAAAGCAAGTATTAATGTTTATTTTGCTGTTATCTAAAAAATAAAATAGCATATAAAAGGAAACAATCTGCTAACCTTGCTTTATTGGGTGCTCAGACAACCATGTTTAGAAACACTATAAAATGGGACCATCTATAAAAAAGATAAATCTAAAACCACCATGCTTCTGGAAATAAATGTCTAGTTTGCAACTGTTAGCTGTTAGTCTAATGGTTGCCTAGTTTGCAACAACTAGACAAACAACTAACTGAGTAAAACATCTAAATCCAACACTGGTTATTATTGTTTCTTTTTTCACATAATTTTTATATTTTTCATAAATACAAATGCAACAAAAATGTTAAACAATATAAACTATATACAATGTCCATAATAGAAGTAACTGTCAATAAATTCACATTTTATCTAACAATGTTTTAAGTTTTAACCAAGCTAGTTTTTTTATGTGTCATTCTTGTAGTTCTTAAAGTTATAGTCATTAATTCTCTATTACAAACTATTTTGGCCAGTGATATCGATTCCATAAAAGGTGTAGTTTTTCTTACTTTTCCAGTCTGAGGTAATGTTTTTCTTGCTATTGCAAGGAGGGACCAGAGTTGGTGCACTTGTGTACTTGGAACATACACTGGAATCGGAGCATTAAATAATAAGAATGAGTCAGTGACTCCACAACTCTTTAATAAAGGATTTGAATTCCAGCCAAAAGGGGATCACAGTGTTTCATTTTATAAACATATGTACCCAGTCTGCATATACTGCTTCTTCGCATCTCCAACATAATGCTGTCTTATTATCTGATATTAATGCTATTTTTGGGGTGTGAAAAACTTCTGTGAATAAATTTCCATGTGTAAATTTTCCAAAAGGGAGATGATGTAGTATTACTGACTGGTTTAAGTATTACTGATTTCTCTTTTTCTGAAAAGCTAGATTTATTAAATTTTTTCTGCATAGATCCATAGGGACTCATCTGGAGCTGGTAAATCCATTCACCATGTCCTATATAACCTTGATGCTGATAGTCCATCATTTGTGAATAGTTTTTGGGTCTAGGTGTGGCTTTCACTATTTGATTTATTTTAAACTCATTAACTATATGCTCTCTAAAAGTGTGTATGTTTAGCCAGTTGTTTTCATTTATGGTATATCTTGCTATGCGAGAGGTTGCCTCCTGTATATAATTGTGATTAAGAATCTGATACCAGTAAACTAGCCCATTTCCTTTCATTTCTTCTATTTTTTTCATGTTATGAGTCCAAACATTTATTTGTTAATACTATGGGAAACATAATAAATAAAAGATTTCTCATCTTATAATCTTTCAACGTTAGCTGTTTGAAATTGTTTACTATGTGATTAACAAATGGAGAGAATTTTTTTGTAACTTGTATTAAAGCAAATGTTTTTTATGACAAGGTAAACTTTGTCTACTTCTGAAAACATATCATTATTTATTGTTTCCTCACAATTGTCTAGTAATATTATTTTATGTAGATTTTTCCAGTTAGAAGTATATTTGCTATTTAGCCAATGACTTATAATGTTAAAGATAATTGATTCAGTATATAGTTCTAGATGTGGAAATGAGATTCCACCCTCTTCCTAACTTCTGTAATGCCATGAATGACTAATCATTGTTTTTTTTGGAAACCATAACAATTTTATTAATAGAGAGTTAAGTTGTTTCATTAGTTTTTTGGAAGGGGGTGCTAGGATGGCTTGAAAGACATACAGAACTTTGGGCAGTATGACTATTTTAAGTAATGTTAGCCTTTCCTCCATGGTGAATAACATTTTATTCCATTTGTTTAAGTAATCTTTAACAGTGTCTATTACAATTATGGAATTTGCTTGCCTACTGTCTTTCCAGCTTGCTTTAATAGTTATACCTAGATATTTAATCATAATGTTAGGCCAATTAAAGTCACTATGTCTATCCAGAATGGGGGTTATTTTTTTGTTTAACAAAATAGTTTCCGTTTTATTTTGATTAAAACTTAGGCCTGGTATCATTTCAACCTTTTGAAGAGATTCTATAAGATGTTCAATTGAAGTATTTATGGTCCCAATTGTTAATAAGATATCATCAGAAAAAAGCTGGATTTTGGAATTGTACTTTGCATTGACATAGAAGCTGCTTATTTTATCATTAGTTCTTATGTAATTAGCTAATGGCTCCACTGATAGAGCAAATAATAAGGGTGATAAATGGCACCCTTGATTGGTGCCTTTCAAGTGGTCCTGACAAGAACGCTTCAGTTTTAATGTATGATATAAAAGTAGTGTATAGTTTTTTCAAAAATTTTAAAAAAATCTGAGGAAAAGTTATACATTTCTAGAACTTTAAATACATAAGGCCAACTCAAAGAATCAAATGCTTTGTCCAAGTCCAGACTAATAATTGTTAATTCTCTCTTTTTCTTTCTTTGTTTGCATAGTCTATTAATGTCAATAGTCTGATTAAATTGTCTTGGACTATCCTTTGTGAAATAAACCCTGTTTGGTCATCTTTTATTATATTTGGTAAAAATTGATTTACTCTATCTGCTATAATAGATGTAAAAATCTTGTAGTCCACATTCAGAAGGGATATAGGGTGGTAAGATGTTATAAAATTAGGGTCCTTGTCATGTTTAAAAATGGGTGAAATCATAGCATATTTCCAGGAAGGGAAAATGCCATCATTCTTTCTGAATTCTTAAAAAGCATCTATTAGAATTTCTAAGGTCTCATCTGGAAGTATCTTATATATTTCCGCTATTAGCCCATCAAGGCCAGGGGCCTTATTATTTTTAATGTTTTATATTTTTCCCTTAGGTTCCCTTAATGATATAGACTTAAGAATTCTAGAGTTTCGTTCTTTTGTTAATCTTTTATCAATATTGTCTTTCAAAAATTTGTTTCTCATACTATTATCAGTATTATGTAGGTTTGTGTTATTTAATGTTTGATGATATGTTCTAAAGGCCTCTAGTAGTTCTTTTAAATCTGTTACATGTTTAGGTTTCTTCATGGAATTGTCTATAATTTCCTTAATATTATTAGCTTTTGTCAGGCTTTTAGATTTAAATGCAAGTCTATGCATATTCTTGGGATTAATAGAATCGGTTTGTAGCTTTATTTTTTTTTTAAGTTTATTGCTGCTTTGTGATTTAAAATGTCTGTGTATGTCCTGTTCAGTTGCTCTATTTCAGAAAGTTTTGCAGCATCTTTTTTGTTCAAGTTATTTTTTAATGTGTCAATTTTTGACTGCATGTGTATTAGCTCCTTATCTCATTCCTTCTTTTTGTTTAAGTACCAACTTTTACCATATAAGTATAATTTAAGTGTATCCCAAAGTATAATTCTAGAGGTCTCATTTTTATCATTAAAATCTAGAAAGGTTTTTATTTCTTTTAACAGCCATTCTCTGAAATCTTTTAATTTGGTAATGTATCCAGGTAATCTTTGCCAGTATATCAGGTCTCTGGGTGTTATGTGGATTTTGAAAAAAAATAGCATTGTGGTCGGACAATGGGCATGTATTGATCTTGACTTCCTGTATCTTAGATAATAAATTATAAGTAACACATATTTTATCATTAGTTGTTTGGGTGCCAAACCTATAAGAGTAATGTGTACATTGTAGGGATTCTGATTCTCTTATGGTATAAATATGCCTCAAATTTGAAGAGGTGATAAAATTATTTAATTTTTTTGCTGCAGCTGACATTTTAAAGTTACCATTCTTAGTAGCATAATTCTTAGAAAGAATGCAGTTAAAATCTCCTGCACATATGATGTCTCCTTTAGCTTTAAATGAGATTAGTTCTAAGTACTTGTTTGCTGTTCCTTCTCCAATACCAGGTATCCAGTATGCATTAACTAAGGTGATGTATTTTCTATTTATTTCCAAAGTTACCATACTTAACATACCATTTTTGTCTGAATATGAATCAATAAGTTTAGGTACTGGTAAGGATTTTTTTCAAAAAATCATAGTGCTCCTCCTCTTGGTCTGATAGTGAGATACAACAAGTGTTGAATAACCATTAAAAAACAACCTATTCACATCTTTTTCTGTTAGGTGGGTTTCCTGTATAAATGCAATATCCACGCTTTTTGTTCTAAGGTATTTACATAAACTTCACCTTTTTATGTTGTTGTTAAGGCCATTGACATTAAGCAAAACACATTTATATATAGACATATTCGAAAACACATTCTTGCATTGTGTATTCTATTATGGACAAAATGTTAACTTTACACATGTCTAACATATAGTCAGAACTGTGTACCATACCAAACATGGAATTAAAAATTCCTGGTTCAATGAACAAGTCATTGAAGCCACCTTCTACCATCCTACAATCAATATCCATTGTTAGTCTAATGCTTCAGTCTGTGATTTCTGAAATGTGCAATGTATTTTAGGATGTGATGACTCTCCTGACCCACGTAAGATTCCTAAACAGTTCTTTTAGGGTGTCATTAAATTATGAATTAACTACCTTAATCACCAACTATGAACATAAGATATCAAACAGCTATGTCACAAACCATTCTATTTCAAGTGATAAGTACCTTGCGATTGCTAAATAAAACATTTGTTAATAAAATAATGATGTCAACAAAAAGATTTACACTTGTCTTATAAGGATTTAGAGTAACTTAATGCCATCTTCACATCGAGTCCTTTATATTTTGCAATTGGTAGTAAGATTTTAGAGTATGTGGGCGGCCACAGTTAGCATTGCCATCTCACAGCAAGAAGTTCCCTGGTTCGATTCTCGGCTGGGGTGCCTTCTGTGTGGAGTATGCATGTCTTCCCTGTTGTCGCGTGGGTTTCCTCCGGGTGCTCCGGTTTCCTCCCACATCTAAAAGACATGCTGTAGGTGGATTGGACACTCTAAATTGGCCCTAGGTGTGTGTGTGTGTGTGTGCCTTCTGTGGAAGGTTGGGCGCCGGGCTGGCAACTCGACACAGTAAAATTCCACTGCTGATCATGAGCAGACAGGTGATCTGCTGTGGCGGCCCCTAACCAGGAAAAGCTGAAAGAAGAAGAAGAAGAAGTAAGACTGTAGAGTAGAACGTAAAAAGGAATACAATCTCCTAACTTTAATCTTGCCGATATTTAACACATTTCAGAAGAAAATAATGAGAATGTTAACAAGGATTTGTTAAATGAACTTCTTACTGAGAACAGTATATGAGCGTTATGAGAAACAAAAGGAGCTTTCTCTAACGTTATGAATGTTGTCCTATCTTGTTATTTAATCACGTATTGGACACTATGTTTTTCTTCTCTTATAGCTTCTTACTATTTGTTATATATATATAAAAGGGGGGTGGTATATATAATTCTATACCATGTGTGTGACTGCATGGATCTTCCAGAAGATGCATACATGCAGAATCAGTAAAATATGTCATCATGCTTGCATGTAATTTTTAGATTATCAAGTAGTTTGAGTAAAATAATAAATACACATATTGTTAGAGCTATAAATATTATTGTGTCCATTCTTTTCCCCATATAACTTATTACATTGCAGATTTATATGCCAATAGAAAACATAATACTTCATTTTTGTTTTAGCAAACAAAATCAGTTTACCCCAACATTACTAAGCATTAGAAGTATTTGAATTAATTTCATGCATTTATCCAGACAGTAAAATGCGATTATTATGTTAAAAAAAAATCACTGGATAGCTTTGTAAATAAAAACACTTCTAGTACCTTTTTTTTGGGTAGATTCAACTAGGATTACATCTCTGCAGTGTAAAAAAAGCTGATATAGTTTGTATTAGAGTCCAGCAGCCAAAATCTGATGTACTTTTCGTCGCAGAGGGTCACGCGATGATGACGAAAGTTTAAAAGTTGCATATTTCCTTCTTTCACGTAGTAAATCAACTGGAAAGCTGCTATGAGTGAAAAAAATGGTTGTACTGTGCTCAAGACACATTAAATATGTGAAGGTTTTTGCATTCTAACAAGAAAATCGTCTCGCTGACAGATTTAATAAGATTTACATCTGTTTATGGAGGGAAAAGGAAACTAAACATGCACAATCACTGAGATGAAGATAAAAAATGAACTGTTATACCAGGAACTTGTGAAATATCAAAACTGACAATACCTACCCTATTAATGAATACAGTAAATAAGACGGTATGCTTTAAAACATATATACTCAGTTATAAGTATAAAATATCAGTTTCGACACATTATTACTCCCATTACCATCATATTAGAATACATAAGTCAGAGTAAACTTGGCAAATGTATTTACACTGTCCCCCCATGTAGTTCCCAGTGTACAACACTATCAAGTTAAAAGCACATATTATTACTTTCACCTTCTATTAGCAGTTTTACAACAAGGATCTAGTGCCTCTAAGATGTTAACAGCTTGGTATTATATATATTTTAATCTGCATAAGGGTACATATAAAATACACTGCTGTTGACATTACACTAGTTACAGTTGGTATTTATAGAAGCTGCCACTTCAACAATCAGCAACTAAATCATGACCGAACTGCTTGTTTTTATATAAGGCTTTATATATATATATATATATATATATATATATATATATATATATATATATAAGATCCATACAGATCCCCGAATGCACTTTCCACCGAAGCAGGAATCACAGAGCATACTTAACCGAAAGTGCTGTTCACTGAAGCAGCACTTTCGTATAAGTATGCTCGTTGTGCCGGTAGTACTACGGTGCAGATAAGGGAAAATTCCCTTTTCCCCACTGTAGTGTGACCTTGGAGTGAGAATATTAAAGTGGGGGGTGTGTGGAGGCATAGCCCCCCACATGAGGGGTGCAGGGGGGCTAGAAGTAGGTTTAATGTTGTTTTTTTTTTTTTTTAAACATACTTTACCGTAAGTGCTTTTTCGGTGAAAGCACTTTCAGTAAAGTATGTTCGGTGATAATGGATTCAGACTTTAAATCTTTCAATCAAAAGTCCTAGATCCATATATATATATATATATATATATATATATATATACATACATACATATATATATATATATATATATATATATATATATATATAATAGAATAAGCTTACCTTTACCTTAGTATTTATTCATTTGGATTCAAAGTATTTGGATAGATTCTGTCAGATGAGTAAGGTTACAAGTGACAATAAAAACATTTACTTTCCTTTCAGTTTTTATCATTTGTGAATGAATTACCATTGATATATTGTCTTGTCAGACTAGGTAATGAAATGTCCATATCTTCTAATTTATCCAACAGTTTATTCTTTCTGACAAACTCTTCAAGGTTGTTGAATATTTTTTGTTCATCTGAGAATTTTAATTCTTACAAGGAACAAGATCTGAGCTTTTATGTCAGCTTTCTTCAAGCTTTTGATGGGAGGGACTCATTCTTTCCTTTTTGTTATTGTAGTGGAGGTATAGTCATTATCAAACCTTATATTGTTCCCCTCAAGTTGTATTGGATTTCCTGACCAAGCTGTTCTCAATACTAAGTCCTTGTCCTGTGTAGATAAGAATTTAACTATGAAAGATCTCACTGCATTAAGGTTTTTAGAAGGAGATGTGTTGGATAAAAACCTGTGGGCTGTCTACATCCTAAATGAGAGAGATTCAGGAAGGTTTAATATTTCGGGCAGCCATTCATTTAAAAACTGCACCATGTTATTTCCTTCCATCTTCTTGTGTACCCCATATATTCTGACATTGTTCTTTTTTGATCTGGACTCCAAGTCTTCGACTTTCTCAAGTAAATGATTATTCTGTTTTAGAAGAAAATCAATTTGGGTGTCATTTTCCATTTGTCTCCCATCAATGTCATTTACAGTTTCCTCTATGGCTGCTATTTGTTCTGAATGTTTGGTTATAATTTCCTTCAGGTCTTCTATTTGTTTCTTACTTTCCTTTTTCATGTTCTCCATAACCTTTTCTAAATTATCCATCTTCACTGAGAGGTCCTGGATGCTGGATATTATGGTGTGAAGTTCCTTTTTCATGGAATTATCCTGAGGAGAGTCTCTTGTGTGACTCATCGTTTTGTCCAATTGAAAAGAGCTGCAGTACTTCTGACAGGAAATTTCTTGATACAAACTCTGAAAGTTTAATTTCTTCTTTGTAGATAACCCACAGTACCAGGAAGTATAACTTGTGATGAAAATTTTCAAAATGATTTAGATTACAACCTAAATATCCTGTCAGAAACAATCTTTAAAGACAGAGCATCAGAGAAGTGCTGCTAACATTTAGGCATCTTGGCCACAATCCCCTTTAATAGCTTCTTGAGTACAACATTCTGTCTTTATAATCTGCCGTAATGACCATTTGGGATAGCTTAGTCAATATCACTGAACTCATTCAGTATTCTACCAGTTATGTTAACAAATACCACATCGTCTGCAAGATTAATTAGTACTTGTTATTTCACTCTACCTTCCTTGTTAATACTCCAAAGATGCCAGTCTGTTATTATAAATTTAAAATGTTCATTAAAACACATGTCAGATAATGAATTTCAGTACATGCTACAGCTTTGTGGATTGCTGCATTATAACCCATGACTCATTAAACACAGGTACAATGCTTGTTTTAAGAGCTAATCCTGTTATAGAACTATAGGATAAATTATCTATGAAGTAGGGTGAAAAGGCTCTATATAACTTATAAATGGAAGCCAACTTCAAAAATAATAGGCTGAAAAGTACTAGCAAGGACTAATTCAGTCAAAGTCTAATATGAGCTTAAGACTGAAATAAAATTAAAGAAATAAAGTCATGCTGTATACCTTTTGAATGAAAGCTGGAGTAATACTCAGGAATTTAATGCCCTAGAAACCAATGCTACAAAACATTACCAAAAATGACCTTAGAGTGCAAATTTTGTTCCAAATTTAGAATCATGACAGGTTGGACCACTATTATATTAGAGTTGGGAGAGGGGAGTCACCTTTCTCTCAGTCATATCAAACTTGAAGTAGCTTTAAGTGAAATCAAAATTTCCACAGGCCTTGATAACATCTCCAGAGGTTTCTTTGGTGATGACATGCAATTCAGTGAATGCCCTTCATTTTGTGTCAAATAGGTTGATAGAGAAGTACTAGCCTATCTGCCCATGCAGGCTATTTTAAGCCTAGCTAATTGCCCTTTTTGTGCTCAAATTAACCTACCCCATTTAGTAGACAGTGGCCTCACCCATCTCTTAGTTGATACAATTCTTTTACCTTTAAAAAAAAAACTCTCAACATACTTTATACCCATACTGTGATATCAGTCCACAGAAGTCCTTCTCCAAAATGGAGGTTAAGTAGCTGACCCAGGAAATGAAGATTTACCAGCCTCACCTACATACTGTTCAATATTATAGGAGTAGTTCACAGGGAGATAAGCAGTGTACTACTGTTCAAGTCATTCAAAAAAACAGCCTTCTTCCCTCCCTTCCATGCCCACCCCACCCCCAATTTAGAGCAAGCAAAATTAATTTGTCAAGACAAAAAGCTACTCTAACATTTTTATAGATTTCATTTATTTGTCATTATTATCTTTTTGTGAATTATAAGTGTCTTTCATAAAAGCTTGATTTTTAAATGTTTGCATTGCTCCTTTTTTGTGTCACCCCTCTTACTTAACCTTCCTTTTCTCCCCAAAAGACTGGTGATTTATAACATGTCTCTCCCTCCCTCTTTAGTTAACAAGAGATATGAAGTCTTACTTCATTTCCCCATAACTAATTGTTGTACAGTTTGATTTCTATAGCATGTTTGCTGCTTCTCCCTATCTGGGTTCTTTTGGTGATTTGCACTTTGCTAACTTGTTCATGCTTGTGATAGCTGGAAGATTTTGAGATGCCTGTTAAGTTTTATGAATAATTGAGGTGAAATAAGTATGCATTTTATTCAGTATAAATTGCACTTAGAGTAACCAAGACTGTAAACATGTAAATCCCTTTATCTCAGTATTCTTCATTGGGCTATACAAAGAAGATTATGCAAATATGATATGAAGATATTACACACTCCATGTCTGGAAAATAACTGATAGTGCAGGGGCCATTTTAAGAGATTCTCGTCAGGGTTCAAACAGGCAAAGATTTATAAAAGGTGTCCAGACTACACATTTTAACTTTAAAGTTCCAAAATGCACAAAGTGTGATTACCAAAAATGTAATAAGTAATTTATTTGCAAAAATCATTTAATTTCTGTGGCTCACAGACTGAAAACCTTAGTGAAAGTTGTTTCCAGTTTCTTGAACCATTCAGTCATACACCATGCACACCTGTGTAGGCTTGTTGATTTTGCCACAGGGAAGGCAGCATATTGGTGTTTAGACAGGAAGTACAGTCTGTGTTTTTCTGTTTGTGTAGCAGTAAGCCATCAAAGAAATAATGCTGCTCTGAAGGGACAGCATAAATGAATAAACAAATAAACAAGTAAACAACTAATGAGGGATCATCTTTTAATTATTGTCATGATGAAAGGGTTTCAAACTCAATAACAATCACCAAAACTGGAATTGCTTTTTCAGTATTTTATAATAGGTGGATCCATGGATGGAACCTGACAAGCATTTAGGAGGAAGCTTTATTACTTGATGGATTCACTTTTTGTGTATTGTGGATGGAAGCTGGAATGAGTCCTAACATGATATTTCAAATGGGGGGGGGGGGCTGGGGCCCGCTTGCATATCAGACACCAGGAATAATGAATTGTGGTAGTCTTCTGTGTTTCTATGTGTAATGGAGACATATGAGGTGAGGATGTTGTGTCCTGTGAAACAAGAGTACCAGCAATCATAATAGAGTTTAGAAGTGTTATTTTCATTTTGAGTATCAGTGAGCATTGTAACAATATAGACTTGAACCAAAAACAGTAAGAGCAAAACTTTCAAAGTTTTGTGCAGTGTTATTTTTCATAATGATGAATTAATACTTAATGAGATGCAGTAAAGCAGTTTAGGGTTTAATCAGCAATAATTGTGTTTGTAACGTATAACATTATGAAGTTAAATGTTGAAAGTCTGTATAATTCTAATATTACTTCATTAATCCAGACAACTCATTTGCCTAATGTTTGTTATCAACAAATCCAGCTGATAAAGCTGCAACCATATAAAACCATCAGCATAAGCAGGGTATCAGATGACTAACATGGGAACAATTTATATGATCACTGCAGTACACAACTGAAAAAGAGTTCTAGAAAGCTATGTTTTAATAAATCGTTGCCATTTTCCCTTACACTGATTGACAAAGACAAGAAAAGAAAATTAAAACTGATGAGCAACCAAAACCTAGAACTGAGGAGTGATGCAACATTTTGTAGACAGCATCCTATTAACGGTATCTGATTAGATCAGTGCCCTTCTTGACTGTGTGAAAAAATAAAAAAATGACGACAACTCAGCTAATCATAAGTGCAGGGGCAGCTCATGCTATTGGACTGCAGGACTACAACCCCCCAGCTGTAAAAAGAAAAAAACAAAATAAAAGGAAAAATTTAATTAAAATAAAATAAATAGCGAGTCCCGGAACTCCGCGCATGCATGCTCCACGTTCCCAGAACTCTGCACGCAAGCGTGCAGGAATCCAGACTGCTGTTTAACCAGTCCGGATTAGAAGAAGGCATCAGACTTACAGAAATGCCCAGAGGTCTAGGTGGTTGTAACCGCATAGACTGGAAGTGGATCGGACTGCAACATCTGCAGACTGGATCCTGCTCTCGCATGAAAGACAGATGGGACTCAGACTTTGAAGCAATCACGGAAAGACAGACTTGAAAGTGGACTGCAATGTCTGCAGGCTGGGCTGGGACTTTGAAGCAAGCTGCTGTCGGAATTTCAACTGGGACGGACTCCAAACCCAGGTAGGTGTGTGTGTGTGTGTGTGTGTGTGTGTGTGTGTGTGTGTGTGTGTGTGTGTGTGTGTGTGTGTGTGTGTGTGAGTGTGTGTGTGTGTGTGTGTGTGTGTAAAATGCCCAAGGCTATACCCAGTGGCTAGAGAATAACTCAGGCTCAAACCCTGTACCTTGAGTGCAAGCAGGAAATCCTGAATTCCATACCCACCACCACTTGTGATAACTATTCAGATTTTTGCCTCAATTTTTATTCTGTTCTGTTCCTCATAAAATCTCTGGTTTTCTGGATTTTGAATTCACTAAATAATGACAGGCATTTTGAATTTCAGACTTCATATTCTTCAGAAAGTACATGGCAACACAAAACCTTTTATTCTAGCAAATTTCTAAATTCATAAGATCAATATTTGAAATTTGTTCCTATTTTGGGGGCTGTATTCTCCCATTATTGGCTTTGTCCAGGTGTTTTGTGCTAAGAGGTTGAGTGCTATGGTGAGAACTAAATTCACTGAATATGTTTGGGGACTGTACTCCCCCATTATTGGCTTTGTTCAGGTGTTTTGTACTAAGAGGTTGAGAGCTACGGTGAGAAATGAATTTACTAATTGATAGCCATTCAAGTTTTAGTCTTCCTGTGTTTCAAGAAACAGCTGATTTGGCATAGTGGTATGTAGTGCACAGGGTCCTGGGCTCAAGAATTGGCAGTGAAATGCATGGTGTTAACACAGCATTTTATTCTAGCAACTTCCTAAGATTATACAAGCAATGTTAAAAATGTCTACCTGGTTTTTGGGCTTTTGTCCCCCCCAAATAAGTTTTGCCTTTTTCCAGATTTCTTGTGCTGCAAAGTTGAGAGATACAGTTGAGTGTTGAGCAGATTTTACAATGATCTGAGAGCTTCAGGGGAAGAGAAGTTTAGTGCTGCTTATGTCGAGTCTGCTTGCATTGTTAATAGCACAACTGGTGGTGTACTTGCTTGCTTTTGATGCAGAAGGCTGTGGGTTATACTCCCACAGTATGTAGATGCATTGCTGATACTGTATTGTGTTGTACTTTTAAAGGGGGTGGTTGCTGCAGTCCTGAGAATATCCTCTTTGGTGGAGATACCTAGTAACTATGAACATGTTGTCAGTTTACTATCCATTCTCTATTGCAATATTACTAGCTTATCATTTTTAAATGTAACATAGGCAATTTATTCCTCAATGGCAACAGGCACTTTATTTGTAGATGAAACAATGAAATATAAAGTTGTTTGGTAGCAGCAACCTCTTCATTAGTTACAGATCTCTTTAATGTGGAATTATTTAGATGACTTTTACTTCTGCAGAAATTGTGCATATTTACTGATACTGGTGGATTATAGACATTTGAGTAGACTTTTATGATGGAAATGTTATGCATTGGGCAGTTTTGTCATTATCAGTGCATGCATTTTGTTTCATTGTTTACTGGAAACATGTTCAAAACAGTAAATTTAAAACACCCTCTAACAACTGTACTGTATTATGCAAGTAATATAATTTAATACAATCAGGAAGGTGTATCAAAGAACCCATGTATGTTTTGTGTGCAAGAGGCCTATGATTTGAAAACAGCACAAAGTTAATCTTTATCTGCCACTGGCAAGATGTATTTTCTTTGAATGTGGGTGTCAATGCTGTTTCAATGAATGTGAGTTTCAAGGACAGAGAAGATTTAATGCTAAGTCTATTTTCATTGTGAGACTGCATTGCTTTGTTTAGCATATGTTTACTACTGTTCGTGCTATAAAATGTAAAATAAAACTTTTAATTGAAATCCAAATCACCGTAGAAGTAAAGTAGTATGCACATTACAGTGTTGATGGCAAATGGGGTGAAATAGCCCAGTAATGGGACATTGGAATGGCTGCAGGGGGGAGACCCCATTCGGCCATGATTTTCTGAGGGGGGAAGTGTGGCAAACTCAAAGACAGCCCCAGCTGAACTGTACCTCTCAACTGTACAGATTTTCCCAGAATGAATAGATTTTTGCTTCTTATTTTAGGTTTGTTCCTCATAAAATGTGTGGTTTTCTGGCAAATCATTTAGGAATGAAGTCACTAAATAATGACAGATATTGAGTTTCAGACCTCATACCATTCAGAAAAATGCATGTTAAAGCAAGACGTGTTATTCTATCAACTGCCTAAGTTTATAAAAGAGAAATATTTAGTACTGTTTGTATGTTCCCCAATGTAGTTGGCCTTGTCCAGATTTCCTGTGTGAAGAGGTTGAGAGGCAATTGCAAATAAATCATTTTATAGAATTTGGTATATCCAAACCACTCAACTGTCCCCGATTTTGGGTCAAAATGTTGCTCTCCCCCTAATAATCCCTCTGCAAAATGGCAATTTGGAAGAAAATGTGGAGAGTTTACAATTAATAAATAATTGTAATGATCAGAGTTATAGATTACTTTTATTTCAGAAATACATGTAGATTCTCTTATTTTGTCAGCTGCTCAACTTAACAGTACTAATATTAAAAAAGTGTCCCTTCTTTGACAGTTTCCCAGCTGTATTGTGTGGTTATTTTATATTTTTGCATCACGTTTTTGTCCGTTTTTCATAAAAGTGTGGTTTTCTGTCAAATTAGTGGCCAATCATTAAAGATTGAAGTTAGAAAATAATGATAGATATTTCAGTTTCAGATTTCATACCCTTCAGAAAACTCATACTAATGCAAGACCTACTATTCTGTTATCTTTCTAAGTTTGTAAGAGCAATATTTAAAAAGTGTACTTATTTTTGGGCCTTTGTCCCACTTCTATTTATGGCTTTGACCGGATTTCTTGCACTGAGGTTGAGAGGTATGACCAATGTGTCAGGGTCATCACCATCAGCCAGAGACATTTCAAATAGTGACATACTTGTTCCACCCCACTCCCACATGTAGTGACTCTGGATGTGTTCAAACAAGGCAAGGAGCAGTGATGCAGTGTAAGTGTGCAGAATATCCCCCCATCCAAGGTAGACACAAGTACTACAGTGGCTTTTCATCTGTCCTTGATTTTGCAGAATGTTCTGGTTTTCTGTCATATTTTTATACTGTTGATTTATGCTTCTTATTATTCAGAAAATGCATGTTATTGCAGTCCCTGTTGCTCTGTGTTTAAGTAGCAATGCTTTAATGACCATCAGGTAAGATTGTCTGAGATTGCAAGATGCAAGTAAGCTTTAATAAGCACACTGTTAAAGAATTACCAACATTGAAAGCCTTTTTGTTGTTGCCATGCAGAGAATATTTACATAACTAGATAACGTATAAGCCTTAGGTACTGAAAGACATATGACAGTTTTTGTAATAAAGGACAGTATTACAGTATTTTCAGAACCTCATTACATTTGTTGGAGACTTGCAGTCATCTTTGGAGGCTTTACCTGTAAACTAAATAGAATGCAAATCTATCATGTGTGGTCCATAACCTGTGCAGTAATCCTTTAAGCAATATATATTGAGCTTGTTTCTTGTTTGCTGTTCATTTTTTTACTTTGATCATGTTTTCGGCAGCAGGTCTTTTTTGGTTAAGAAACATTTTTACAAGTGGGGGTATCACAAAGATTGCTACTTTCAGCATGTTACTTGGTACTTTTGCAAAGCTGAATATAAATTATAATTAGAACTGCAGTGCAAGGAGAAGTGGTTTGAGTTGAGTGCTGCTTGTTTTTTATACTTGATTTTGACTGACGTTAGGGTTGCCACCCCTCCATTTTTTTTCTGGACTATCCGGAAATCAAACTGATTCTCCGGTAGTCCAGAAAACACTGTACAAAAAGGAAACAGACTATCGAAGTTTGTAAATCGGCTGTTTTACTATGCTTTTTTTTCCCAGAAAAGCATAGTAAATCAGCCGAAAGCAGGCAGCAGGAACAAAACAAGAGGGCGTTCCCCACCGAGTGATGTCATCGCAACGTCACAAAATGGGTGGAATGTGGGTGGGGGAGGGGATTGGGTGGGAGGAGTTACTGGTGATGTGAGGGGTGTGGCTTTACTCCAGTTTTCACCACGAAGGAAGGTGGCAACCCTAACTGACATTCCAGTAATGTATTTAAAAAGTAATTTATTTTTTCATGCCTCACAACCTTTTTGTTTCCATCTAGATATTAAGTAAGCTGTCATGTAGCCAATACATTGAAATATTTTTTTCTTCTACACTTTATTTTGTTTTGATTGGACTCTCATAATGACGGTTTGGCACCCAGGGCAGCATATTTAATTAAAGTCCCTGTTTTTGTGGTTTTGATCATAGCCCAGCCCCTTTCTAGTTGACCACACCCCTTCCTATTGGCCCTACCCATTCAGCTGTCTTCTGCAGCCCCCCCTTTGATGTGAAGTCACCAGCCATCACTGGCTTGCTGGTAGGTGCACTATAGGAATTATTTGTGCTTGTTTAAGTTCTTTGATGTACAGTTCATGACCCACAGGAAGAGTTGAAGGTTACAGGTAGAGTATTCAGGATTGCATATCTCATGTGCTTGTATCAAATGCCTCAGGTCTGTTTTTGTTTAATGCTTTTGCTCTACTGGATTGCATGCTTTATTGTATTATAAAGTATGCAGGACTTTCAACACATTAAAAGATACATTCACACAGCCATTGCAAAGGTACCTATGTTTGAGGTATGTGCATATTTTCAGGCATGGTTTACCTATTCATGTGATTTTCTGAATTTCACCCCATAATACATGATTTTGAAGCTGTGTATTCACAGGAAACTAGACTTTATGAAAAAAAAATGACTCTTCAAAACTATTCTAAAAAGACCACTTACATATCCCTTTTTCAGAAGCAAAAACTTATGAGGTAGATTTTCACAATATCATTAATTAAATTATACAGATTTTCACACCATTAATTAAATTATACAGGTTTTACACTATAGCTTTGATGATACTTTTATTTCTGCACCATTTTTAGCACAGTCGTTTTTTTTAAACTTGTGTTTCTGAGTGGTAGCCCACAATCCAGTGGAAGCAGGAAGAGTCACCTGCTATAGAGTATTCAGGTTTATGCTAATTAGTAGCCCAGATATGGGAGTGAATGTACCTACTTTTCAAGATCCTTTGTACTTATTTTCAGTGCCTACAGACTGAGGTGTATATTTCAGTATACTCCAACTCTGAGAGAAGGCATGTTTAACAATGCTATGGCTGTAAGGTAGAGGTACTTGAGTATTTCTGTTGGTGTGAATGGCCCTACACAATGTGTTGACCTCTTTTGGAACCTGTTACTCAGCTTTAAGTGCCACTGTCTTTTCATTACTATCACTCTCTTGATAAATAGCTGTATTACATCCTCATATACTACAAAAGCCAGTAATTCAAAGTGTTTTCTGGACAAATAAAAGGTGACATTTTCCTCTCCTCTAACTCCATTCTAAAGATTTGAACACTGCTTTGTTTTTCTATGGAACCTAGTCTTTGTTATGCTTACTTTATGGTGGTGGCCCGTCAACAGATATGCAAGTATATACATGTTCACATGCAAATTTGCATTTTCATATTTGTGAGTGTGACCAAGTACATGATTGCACATCTATAACGGCAGCCTTTCGCATTTACAAATGTTAACGTATAGCTTCTGATGTGTCCAAAAGTAAGTAGTTATGGTTTTCCACATGCTCACACACACACACACACACACACACACACACACACACACATATATACACATGTTCATGTACACTTAGATATCTATGTGTTCACATTTGTCATTGTCATATGTGACTATGGCCTTCCACTTGTTAGCCGGTTTGTAAAAGTGTTTTCTCTGTTTGCGTATGTAAAGCTGTGGCTTTCCACATGTGTATACATGTGTCTGTCTGGCCTTCTACAGGTTCAGAATGATAAAATATATCATTTGATATATTCTCACACGGGCAACCATGGTCTTTCATGTTTATACATATGGAGGCGTACACTTCCCTGTCACTCTTTTCATCAGCTCCCTTTTTTTGGAAGTTTAATTTCAGCATGTTGTACTACTGTTGTTCTAGTCTAGGTAGTATCTGATATCCATAAACTCAATGTGTGTTACTTATGGAGTGCTAAGGGGACATCTTCTAAGTCACAGCATCCATCATCTCAAGGTGAAGGATGCTTGCTGCTTTAAATGTTGCACATTTAAGTATTTCAGGGTGCATTATGGTTCCTATACTTGACTTTACTGCCACATGAAGCTGTTGCATGTGAAATGTTGCCCAGATGCAACATATCACAAAGAAGGGCAGAAGCAATTGAGACAACTAACACAAGATTAAGTCATAAATCTTTTGTGAGATGCACTGAGTGATCTGTTAGAGCAGTTCTTCCATTTCTGTGTTTAAACGGGGATTATATCTATAAAGATGTGCAGGAGGTAAGGCAGTTAACAATACAAAATAAATCCTTGTTGGCAGGAGGCATCTGACAACCAAACATGAGGCAACAAAGGATGTACTATTAATCAGATAGAACACCTTTCTGCTCAGGTCTGCTCTTACCTGCTCATTTACATGGTACTTTGCATTATCAGCTGCACAGATGTAATTTACAGCAGCCTTGTCAGTAGTCCAGGCATAGCAGTAGGACCTTATAGTACTGTCAGCTACTTTAGTAACACCACATTATATTCACTGGTACTCTCATGGCTTTCATTGAGTGCAAAACAGCAGGCCTTATGCATTTCTGCCACAGCCAAAAAATTGTTCTGGGCCTTCCAATATTATGTACACTAGCATTCTCTTACCATACATTTATTCTATTCATCTCCCATCCTACATTCATGAGGAATATTCATAATCTACAACTCCTACCTGAATTGTCATTTCTTAACAGAGAAAGCACCCCATTTTTCAGAACTACTCAAGTCACTTTTGTCCAGACTTCATATCCTTGACAGGCATCATTTCATGCCTGTGAACATGTTTTTAAACAATGGTATCAACTGCATGCATTTAATAACTGTTTGTGTTCCAAGTTATTTAAAATAATCTTGTTTGTTTTCCAAATAATTGCAGTGCTGTTATTCTCGTTACTATGTCTTTTGCTCTGGTCATGGCTAAAACGGTCTTCAGTCTACCTGTTCTTTCCTGGTTAATGAATAAATGAACAAATTAATAAAGTCCTTATTATTCCTTCTCATAAGTTTGCATTAGCAGCTGCCCAACCCGCCTCCCACCCCATCCCAGACTCCTGGCTTCTTTCTTTTGTCTTGTTACCACCAATAGCACTACTTCTTGGTATTTCTGCTTTCACAATGAATTTAGCCTCCATTCAGTTTGGTGTTTTCACGGTTAAATTTCCAAGAGTGCTCACAGTTCAAAATTGAATCAATTTATATTCTGCATGTGTTGTATTGCTATTCACCTTTACTGCATTTAGCATAAGTACATGAATTTACCACAAAAAAAATAAATAAATAAATAAATAGTCTCAAATTGTAATTTTCTTACAACTATTCCTTTCTTGTCCTCCATCTTTCAAAATATACTTGAAAGAGTTATTGCTACCATGTTTTTCAGTGATGACAGTATATTTCTGTCTTTAAAAAAATGAATCCTAAGATTTCTGTTTATTCTATATATGACTGTTGCTGCAGGGAAGTAAATTGTTCCACAGAATGTACATATGTGTATATATATATATATATATATATATATATATATATATATATATATATATATATATATATATATATACATATATATATATATATATTTTTATATATATATATATATATATATATATATATATATATATGTATATAAAATGTCTTATTCCAAAAAAGTGCATATCCATTTCCATTCACCATTACCATGTTGTGCGACCACTGTTAAGTACATTACCATTTGTGCTCATTGGTCAATGCTGTCAAAGGTTTTCTGGACCCTGTGTGCCTATTCACCTGAATTAAGTTACTAAACATCAACAGAATTTACCAATTTTTTTACTATTTTTTTTAATCAAATAGTCATAATGTGTTGAAGAGTAAACCCCTTTCCTGCAGAGAAAATGTAACTTGGTGACAAAGTTTGCAACAGATGGTACAGCAATTAAATCTTTGCATACCACCAGAGCCAGATGCAGCACTAGGCAACCAAGGCAGTCACCTAGTCCCCACTGGCTAGGAAGGGGCCCCCACTGGCTGGGAGGGGGTCTGCGGGCTGGGAGATTAATTTATTTAATTACAAAATATATATACGCATTTTTTAAAGGGTGTTTTTCTTTAAAAACATCCTTTGCATCCAGTCACACAAAAGCAACAGGTGTGTGTGATTTTTTTTATTATTTATTTTGTTTGTTTACCAGGCAATGTTCAACTGGGCATGAGGCCAATTTTCAGCTGAGGCCCAGGGACAAAAGCTCCATACATACAAACAGACAGTATTAAACAAACAAATTGAACATGTGTACAATGTACAAAGCAAGTCAGTAAACAAATTAGTTATATAACAATAATTAGCAAATAATTAACAAATAAATTAACAAATTTAACAAAAAACATGAGTTAATACTAAGAACTGTGTGATACAGTAATTGCAAGGCAGAGAACTGCAGTCTACATAACAGTTAAAGACAAAGCAGTATATGTGTATACATTGCTAACTGAGTGTAGAATCAAGATAGCCTTCAGCAGTTAATAGTTGTAGCTGTGAGAATGAACTAGTTTAGGGTAATGTAAGGGAGTAGAAGGTAGCTTAACCAGGAGTATGGCAAGAGCAGAGCCAGTGTTTTTGTTAGATGTTCCTTAAGGAGGTTTTTATACTCATGAATGCAGGGGTTTTAGCCTTAGGTTGAGAAAGAGTGTTCCACTGTTTGGCAATTTTATGGGAAAAAAGGGTGGTGCCCTATGTGTTGTGGGCTTGGGTAATCCCTATGTGTTGTGGGCTTGGGTAATCTTTAACAATAGTTTATTTGAGGATCTTAGAGCTCTAGGATTGCTGTTGGGTTGGACTAGATTGGTGAGTGCCAGGCAGTTGTTAGGTTTGTGAATTATATTGTTTATGTCTTCTACATTTGTGTGATCTGTTGTTTATATTTTCATCTCCCTTGTATGCAGAATTTAAATGCCAAAAGACATTTGGACTGTGGACCATGGACAGAAAAGTAAGAGGCATGTGTGTGTGTGCGTGTGCGTGTGTGTGTGTGTGTGTGTGTGTGTGTGTGTGTGTGTGTGCGTGCGTGCGTGCATGTGTGTGTGTGTGTGTGTGTGTGTGTGTGTGTGTGTGTGTGTGTGTGTGTGTGTGTGTTTGTGCATGTGTATGTAAGAGATAGGTGAGCTGCGCATCTCTCAACTGTCAGTATTTTTGCAGAATGTCCAGATTTTTGCCTCATATTTTTGGTCTGTTTCTCATAAAATTTGTGATTTTCTGGAAAATCATTGAGGATTGAAGTTACTAATTCATGACAGACATTTGAGTTTCAGATCTCATATCCTTTAGCAAAATCTATACTAACACAAATCCTGTTATTCTAGCAACTTTCTAAGTTCATGAGAGCAATATTTAAAATCTGTCCTTATTTATTTTAGGCATTGTCCAGATTTCTTGCCCGAAGACATTGAGAGGTATGGTGGGTATGTGTGAAATACCTAAGTTAGGGATAGCGGGTGGTTAGTAATTTATTTAAGCTCTAACCCTGTATCTTAGTTATAGGAAAAAAGCACATGAATCCTCTACCCCAACTGTCAAGCTGCATTTTTCAAAAAAACTGAGTTTCAGGTGCAATTTCAAGGAACTAGGAGCTTCAAGGGAGGAGAAGTTTACTGCCACACATGCTACGTCTGTTTACAATGTGCAATTGTTTTGCTTTAGCAAATGGTATTACTATTGTGCTATAGCATTGAAAAGCATTGTTAGTAGCACAATAGGTAGCACACTTGCTTTTGATGAAGAAGGCTGGGTGTTCTACTCTCTCAGTATGTAGAGGGATTGTTGATACTGTGTTGTACTTTAAGGGGGGGGTGCTGCAGTCCTGAGTATGTCCTCCTTTTGATGAGATGCCTAGTAACCATCAACCTGTTATCAGTTTGCTGTCCATTCCCTTTTGCTATATTATCAGTTTACCATTTATTTTTTTTAATGTAACCTAGGCAATTTATTCTTCAAGGGCAGCAGGCACTGAATTTGTAGATGAAATGCTAGCAGCAACCTCTTCATTAATTATAGATTCTTTAATGTGGAATTATTCAGATGACACTTACTTCTGCAGACATTACATATTGACTGATATTGCTGGATTGCAATGGGAGAAGATTGAGTGGCCTTTTATGGTTGAAAGTTCTGAATTGGGCAGTTTTGTCATTATTAGTTCATGTTTTGTTTTGTTCCTTACCAGAAAAATATTCAAAACTATACATTTAAAAGATGATTTAAAAGATGCTCTAACAGGTGGTGGTGTATTATACAAGGAATATGATTTAATACATTCAGGAAGGTGAATCATTTGACCATGATCCAGCTCTGCATACCACACAAAACGAAACATTCATAGAGAGGAAACACTAATAACATGCACAGCTGTGCAGTTAGTAATTAACCAACTTATTTAAGAAAGATTTCACCACAGTTTTAAAGATAAAGATGTGCTTTTCTTACAAAACTACCATTATAACTCCAATTTGGTAGATGCAGCTGCTTTTGAGATATGTCCTGCTGTTGTACAGTGACAATGTCTGTGCAATACAGCACTTTGTTTGACCAGCCTTCTCACACACTGCCTCAGCAGTACCTGCTCATTAACTCACAATGGGTAAGTAAATCCCCAGTGTAGGCAAAGCTCACATTATTCTCACATTGGCTGCCTCAGCAAAAACCGATATTCATTTTTCATGTAAATGTTTTAGGAACTAATGGTTACATTTGACTTCTGTAACATGTATCTCAGGATTCTGTTAATAGAGCTGTAACATACTCAGGAGTGTTATGACAGTCTAATTAGTAGTTAATGAGCTGTATGAGTGACAGAAAGTAACAGTTACTACAGTGTAATCACCTGTTTCTGCACCTCGGTCATCCAGAGCTAGCAAATGGGAAGAAAAATAAAGCTGTAAAATATGATTACTGTTCAGAATACAGGTGCTTTTTTTCTAATATAGGACTTCAACTCCTTAATTCAAGTGATATTCATAGTTTGTTTTAGGAACTAAGTGATCATTACTGACAGTTAAGAGTACAGAAAACTGAGTGCTCCTTCACAGTAAATTAAACAATATACATTCACTGAGTTATAGTCATTAATAAAATAAAAATGTAATGCAGCCTATTAACACGTTTAATAAGGCTTCCCTAAATTTTGCACAAGGTAAAATTACTTGAATGCCAGTAGCACACAGAAAAAAAAGACAAAAGGTATAATGGTGAATGCTGCTTCCCATAGGAAATCACTCTTGGTGAGGTATCTATGTATCCACTGGCAATTACTTGCTTGTTTTGGGGAATTTCTTCCTCCTTCAAACTGGTGGAACAGTGGATATGTACGTTGGGAGTTGTACAGGAACATGCCCCCCATCAATGACTAAAACTGATTTTTTGACCTTCTGTATTTCGAGCATATATTTATTTATTTATGTATTTATGTTTGTTTTCCTTTTGACTAGTAAATTTTCAGGAAGCTGGCATTTTCTAGTAGAGCCAGTTAATGATATTATTATGATAGTTACAAAAAATGTTTAAGTACCAGACTGGACAGTATCTCAATATAACAAATTTTTTGTGTGTCTCCTTCCCCTAAACCCCTCTAGACTGACTAGTTTAAACCCAGACTAGGATTCCACCCTGTACCATCTGTTGGCCACTACAGGAATTTGTTTTATATTGCCCAGACTTCCCCAATGTGAGAGAAATGCAATGACATAAGTACACACCCATCAGCACTCCCATCTATGATCCATTGACATCTCATTTCCCCTGTGTGAACATGCTTGTGTAACACTGTCACTATAAAATCCCATGTATCCCCCCCAGGTATGTGAGATGGCCATTGTCTACTCAAGCCCACCCCTTCCTTCCAGTCAGCCTTCAGCTTCCCAGGTTGCAAGTCAATCCTGAGTCACTACAACCACAGGAATACATTATACCCCTTTACCAATGAGCTGACTACAGTATATCATAATTTTGGAATTCAAAAAGGTGTGTGATAATAGGATGTAGAAATGGCTCCTTAGTTGTACTAGTAGGTAGTAGGTGAGATGCAGAGAACATACCAGAATGGCAGAAAGAGATAGTCTGTGCTATATAGTTATTTATTTATTTCACATTTGTTAACCGGGTTAATCCAGCTGAGCTGGAGCCCTTTTTCAGTGGAGAGCCAGGAAGAAAAGCTCCACAAAAAAAAAAAAAAAAAAAATTACCACATAACTACATAAACGTAATGCATAACTATGTAATAGAATTACAACAGTAACAATAAACAATGTATATAACAGAAGTTAATATAATAAATTATTAACAAGTAAACCTGGCACAATACAGAGTAGAGAATCGAATAGAGAAATGACATTCTTCTTCATCATAGTAGCTGTAAAGCAGTACTGTGTGGAACTTACTTAACCTCAAAAAATTCAATAGTAGTCTATAGTAATCATGCTGGTACAGTTGAAATCCAGAAATAATAAGGGTAAATGTAGAGAAACATTGGTAGAAAAGGGAGGAGGTAGAGTGAATAAGTATGAAAGAGAGATGGGAGGCAAGATGCGAGAGAGGAATAAAGTCAATCAGGGAGATGGTTACACAGACAAAGCCATCTATTGCAAAGGTGTTTTTTTACAGCATTTCTGAATTGGAGTTTATGCTTAATATTTCAAATGTCCAGTGGAAGTTTATTCCAGTTCTCTGCTGGGGAATAGCTAAAAAGGTTCTTGCCTATATTGATTTTTGGCTTGTATATAGAGAGGAGATGTTAAAACTACAAAAACTACACAACTGAAGTAAAGGTTAACACGGACGCATAGAGAATACATAGGACTCTGTTGTGATATGAAGACAGGACCAGTTAGCACCACACAGTGTTGAAATCTTCAGGCTATAACTGAAGACCTACTTAAAAGCATCTGATTCTATTTTAAACAGACGTACTCCTTATCTTCATCAAGTTATAAATCCTTAAGCTGGTTAATAATTCATCATACATGTTTGCTAGACCGCATATATTATGTTTTACTGTTTTACTTAAATATTATCTTATGTTAAACAATTTGAGCAAAGTATCCAAGAAATTTAGTTTATCAGTTGTGCTGGTACTGTGAATAAACAGGAAACTTGAATAAAAGCTGGATAGAAAAGGTGTATGTTCTAGGATTGGGCAGCACAGTGATGCAGTGGTTACTGTTGTTGCCTCACAGCTAGAGGTTCTCTGGTTTGATTCTTGGCTGGGGTGCCTTCTATGTGGAGTGTGCATGCCCTCCCTGTGGTCGTGTGGGTTTCCTCCAGGTGCTCTGGTTTCCTCCCATATTCCAAAGACATGCAGTAGGTGGATTGGACACTCTAAATTGGTCTTTAGTGTGAGTGTGTTCATGCGAGTGTATGTGGTACACCCTTTGAGGAGGGTGGGGTCTTACATTATCAACCTGAACCCATAAAACCCTTAACTGCTACAGAAACAATGAGTGCTGAAAGATGCTCATTGCCCAATGTACCGCATGGTGTGTAAACAGGACAGAGACAGAGAGATGTTTTAGGATTAAAAGGACTGTTGATGAGTACAAAGGGATTCAGGGCATGGGGTGCGGGGGTTGGCAAAGTTTGGGCTAGCCTTTATTTGTCGTAGTAAAGTTGTGAATATGTTATGACATAATAATATAGGATCAGGTATTCTTTATGACTTCTGGGAAGAATGGGTAGTGGTTTAGTAGGCAGGCAATGCTAATTAGTGGAGCAGGAAAAGAGATAGGCACTGCTAATTAGTGGAGTGGGAAAGGAGGCAGACACTGCTAATTATTGGAGTAGGAAAGGAGGCAGACAATGCTAGTTACTGAAATGCAAAAGGAAGCAGGAACTGGCAGCTACTGAAATGGGAAAGGAGACAGGCACTGCTATTAGTGGAGTGGGAAATGAAGCAGGAATTAGTAATTAGTGGAGTGGGAAAGAAGGCAGCTACAGCTAATTAGATGATGGTGCAGCAGTTTGCATTGTCACCTCACAGCAAGAGGTTCTCCAGTTTGATTCTCAGCTGGAGCGCCTTCTGTGCAGAGTCTGCATGTCCTCCCCATGGTCGAGTGAACTTGAAAAGACATGCAGGTAGGTGCATGTGTGTGGTGTGCCTTCTTTGACAGTGGGGTGCCTGGCTGGCAACTCAACACCGTAAAAGTTCACTGCCAATCGTTAGCAGACTGGAGTTCCACTGTGGTGACCCCTAACCTGGAAAAGCCGAAAGACTTTTTGTAGAGCAAGAAAGCAGGCTGGTACTGAATGCAAAAGGGAGGGATGAGATTTTGGTAATGTGAATGATTTTTCTTCTGTTTGTATTTAATATCAGTATAGATTCCAAGCAGCTATTAACCAAAAAGAATAATCAACAATGCACACTTTCCACTGCATGCTATGAGAAATATATCTAAAACCTTTAACAGTAAATTTCTTATTTTAAACAGCTGGACATTATTTGAAATATGTGCTTTTTCAAACTCTGTTTTGCATGTTTTATTTAAACTTACAACTCATTGTTTAACCCCCAAAACTCAGTGTGTATGTACTCACAACAAACATCTTTGTATTCAGGACACTAAGCCAAAAAAAACATAAATAAAAAAAAATAACAAAAGCAACAATGGCAAACATTTAATTTGAAAGAAAATAATCCAACATTTTTCAGTGATTTTAAAAGGGACATTACTATCAATAGATAGTTACTGCTTACAAGTGGTTTAGGGAAAATATTATAATCTGTTCAGTCCAAAGTGATGTCGCACATCTATGTGTCTGCCTGCACTACTAGGATAGTGGGATAATGCTCAGACTATGGTGCAGGCTACCCAGCACAGGTGCTTAGTGGTGCAGGTAGAGAGGATGTGAGAACCCTTTCTGGGGAGGATAGGAGAGGTGCATGCCAGGGTACACTAACATGTTGTTCTCACCAGTGGAGACTGTGGGGACAACACCACTTAGTGCAGTCTGGTAGTGTGCAATGTATCCTACTGATGTCAAGCCCCTTGAGGAAATTAGGGCCTGGCAGAGCTGATGCTCATTGCATGTACTACCATAGTATCTCAATGATGCACACTTGGGTAGGGAAATCAAACAAGGAAACAGTCCTCAGCAGCAGAATATTGCTGCACCGAATGTCTCAGTTTCCTTGCTGGCCTCAAACATGGGTTGCAGAAAGTAACGGGGTGTGAAGGTGGACCCTGTGGGCTTACAGTCAGCTGTGGGGAGGGAAAAATTGGGTAACAAAACAAAGTGTATGTCCCTTTGATGAAGTATAATGTAGTCACAGGCAGCAGGTAAGTGTGTGTTTTGAATAAGAGCATATATATCTATCTATCTATATATATATATATATATATATATATATATATATATATATATATATATATATATATATATATATATATAGATTAGATATAGATATATATATGTATATATATATATATATGTATATATATATATATATATATATATATATATATATATATATATATATATATATATAGGTTCATAGGTAGGTACTAGGCTATCTACCCGAAGGCAATTATAAGCCTAGCCAGAATGTGTTGGCTTTTGCTGCCCCCTTAGATTAGTTCCCTGTGCCTCTGTCCAGCAGAGCCATTGAAGTGATCCCTGGTGTAAACTTTCTGTTTCCCATCCACTCGTCAAGGTTTCTCTTGAAGAGGGTTAGTGAGGAGCTCTGCCTAATGTAGACTGGAATCTTGTTCCAGAGCATGGGAAGTCTCTGGGACAGGAATCTATCCCACCAGCACGTCCTATTTATTGTTGTGGTGAGGTTTAGATCCCTGGAGCATGTGGCTCGAGGGAATATGGTTTTCTTTAGGTGGAGCATGTCCATCAATTCTGAGTTGGACATGGCCTTGTATGTCAGGCAGAGATCACCTCTGAGTAGGTGGTATGCAACTGAGTACAGCTGGAGTTTCTTCAGTCGAGCTGCATAGGGCATCTGCTTGAGACCAGTGATTCTCTTGGTGAGGGACATCTGTGGTCTTTCCAGTTGTTGCAGGTATCTTGTAAGGTACATCCCAAACGGGCCATTGTACTCTATGGTGAGTCTGATGAGTGATGCGTAGAGGGGCCCAATGACCTCTTTCGATCTGGATGCAAACCCTTTTGTGATTAAGTGGGCCACTTAGAATTGTTTTCTAACCACTTTGGCAATGTGATTATCAAAGGAGAGGTTACTATCTACTTGTGCCCCCAGATCCCTTATTATGTCTTCCATATTTAGGGGGCTATCACCTGTGTGATAGTTTGTGGGTACTTTGTTTTTTCCAAAGGGGATGACTATGCACTTTTTGGCATTTAGCTTGAGACCATGGTTTTGACACCAGGTATCTGTCTCAGTGAGACCCTTTTGGAGGTTGTCTGTGTCAGCCAGAGAGTCAATTATAGCCCCTAGTTTGCAGTCGTCTGTGAACGTGGTGAGCCATAGTCATCCTGTGCTTGCCTGTACCTCTAAGATGTATATGCTGAACAGGAGGGGTCCTAGGACTGAGCCCTGGGGAATGCCACGTGTAAAAGGTTTAGAGTCTGACCTAGCTCCTGCAACTCTTACCATGTGGGTTCTGTCCATGAGCCAGTTGGCAGCGCATCTTGTGACATAGGGGTTTATGTTCAGGCTGGTGAGCTTGACTATAATACCTGAGTGGGGAATAGTGATGAAGTCCTTTACGAGGTCTAGGTAGGCTGTGTGGACCACCTTTCCCTCGTCTATAGCCTTGGTAACTGTATCAAAGAAGTCCACCAGGTTTAGGAGGCATGATCTGCTCTTAACAAAGCTGAACTGGGTTGGGTCCAGTGTTTGGAGGTTTCCAATGTCTCATAGGTTCATAGGTTCATAGGTTGGTACTAGGCTATCAGCCCTAGGGCCTATACAAGCCTAGCCATAACAATTCCCTGGCTATTTCTTCCCACATTATTTACTTTCCTGGACCCCTGTCTAGCAGGGCGACTGACGTGATCCCTGGGGTGAATTTCCTTTCTCCCATCCAATCGTCAAGGTTCCTCTTGAAGAGGTCCAAAGAGGCACTCTGCTTGACATGTATGGGCAATCTATTCCAGAGTCTGGGGAGTCTCTGGGTCAGGAACCTATCCCTCCAGCATGTTTTGTTTATTGTGATGACAAGGTTTAGATCCCTGGAGCATGTAGCTCTGAGGGATTGGGATTTCTTTAAGTGTAGCATGTCCCAACAGCTCTGGGTTTGACATGGCCTTGTATGTTAAGCAGAGATCGCCTCTGAGTAGACGATATGCGACAGAGTATAGCTGGAGTTTTTTAAGGCGGTCAGCGTAGGGCATCTGCTTTAGGCCTGTGATTCTTTTAGTGAGGTATTTCTGAGGCCTTTCCAGTTGTTGCAGATGTCTTGAGAGGTACACACCAAATGGGGCGTTGTATTCTATAATGGGTCTAATGGGGGATGAGTACAGTGGGACAATGACCTCCTTTTTTCTGGATGAAAAGCCCTTCGTGATGAGGTGTGCCACATAGAAGGATTTCCTGACTGTTGTGGCGATGTGGTTATTGAAGGTGAGACCACTGTCCACCTGTGTCCCTAAGTCTCTTATCACACTTTCTGTGTTTAGTGTACTGCCACCTATATGGTAATTCATGGATACATGTTTTTTCCCAAAGGGGATAACAATACATTTCTTGGCATTGAGCTTGAGCCCATGGCTCTGGCACCAAGCATCTGTTTCTGTAAGGCCCTTTTGTAGAGTATCCACATCATTTGGGGATTCAATAATGGCTCCCAGTTTGCAGTCATCTGCAAACTTTGTTAGCCAGAGTCCGTTAGTGTTGACCTGTACTTCAGAGAAGTAGATGCCAAACAAGAGCGGCCCCAGGACTGAACCCTGAGGTACTCCACTTGTCACTTGTCTGGAGCTGGATTTGGAGTCGGCTACTTTTACAGTGTGGGTTCTATCAGTAAGCCATTTAGCAACCCATTGGGTGACATAGGGATTAATGCTCAACTTAGTAAGTTTATCTATGATTCCAGAGTGGGGGATGGTGTCAAAGGCCTTGGCAAGGTCTAGATAGGCTGTGTGGACCACCTTACTCTTGTCCATGGCTCTGGAGACTGATTCAAAGAAGTCAATCAGGTTCAGGAGACAAGATCGGCCCTTCACAAACCCAAACTGGGTGGGGTCCAGTGTTTGAAGGTTGCCAATGTCTTTGTTAATACGATCCATGATGATGCACTCCATAGCTTTGCAGACCAAGCTAGTCAGGCTTATAGGGCAATAGTTCCCGGGGTCCGTTGTGGCTCCACCTTTGTGGAGTGGAATAACCGTTGCTGTGCACCACTCTGTGGGCATGTAGCCTGTGGAGAGGCTGAGTTTAAACAGTGTGTTTAGGTGAGGGGTTAGTTCATCTTTGAGCTCGTGTAGGATGCAGCCTGGGACACCGTCCAGTCCCACTGATGCTGTGTTTTTGGCTTTGGAAAGGGTTGTTTTAACCTGAGAGTCTGTGATTTTGGGGGCACTACATTCTTCTGGTATAGTTATGGGCCCTTTTGGGGGTGAGAGGGGGGGTGAAGTTTACACTGAACCTGTCTGCCAGGATGTTGGCTATATCGGTCGGTTCAGTGTATTTTGTGCCATTCTGCACTAACTCCGAGCAGATCTGAGAATTGCCACTTAGATTCTTCACATAGCTAAAGAATGCCTTGTGGTTATCTTTGGAGTCCATGGCAATTTTTCTTTCAAAGCTAGCCTTGGATGATTTTATGAAGGAACGTAGTATCTTGCTGATACTGAGCAGGGTTGTCTTCCCTTCTTGGGATTTTACTCTCTTCTGTACTAGTTTCCTCCTTTTATTGTATAGCTTGTTTATGGCAGGGGTCCACCAGACTGGTTTCCTTTTCTTGGAGGAGTGAGTCTTGGTTTTGTTTGGGATAGCATGATCCATGCATTCTTGTAGATGCCTGTAGCGTGCATTAGTAAAGGATTTTGCAGCTTGGACAGCATTATCTTTTAGCTTGGGGGCTTTGAAACTTCCCACCTCGGTCTTAAGTAACGTGAAGTTTGCTTTTGAAAAGTTTTTCACGGTGGTTTCTTTGACTGGGGGTGGTGGCGGAATGTGGATATCCAGAGTGATTAGTTTATGGTCAGATCTAACCAGTGAGGGGTTGACCTCTGGTGTGGAACACCGGTCACCCATGTTGGTGATGACCAGGTCCAATATGTTGTCACCTCTGGTGGGAGTGTAAACCAGTTGATCTAGGGCATTTGAGTTTATAAATTCTAGGAAATGTTGGGCCAGGGAGTTCGTACTTGAGTAGTTCTCCCAGTTAATGTTTGGATAATTGAAATCACCCAGTATCAGGGTGTTTGGTAAGACCTTTATGTTTCCCAGTGTTTCCAGGAATGCGGAGTGGCGGTCCTGGGACATGGTGGGTGAACTGTAGCAAGCTATAATTTCAATAGCAGTTTTGCCATTGTTAGTTGCACGTGGATGATCTCTGAAGCATCGTGCTGTGCCGTTAACCTGGAGGTGTGGATATCCTTGATGAATATGGATACTCCCCCGCCTTTTGTATTTCAGTCTGGGTTTTGTGGCCGAAATGTATGGTATGAGTTGTAGCCTGGTAGTGCTGGGGTGCTCTCTGGAAGTGGGACGTCAGTGTGCCTGACTATAGAGTCACCTATGACTAGTGTGTTGGGTATGTTATTTTGCCTTAAGGGCTGTGATTGTATGGCACACTGGTTTTGTGAAGTATTTGTTTCATGGTTTGTGTTGGGGGTGGAAGTTGCTTGAATGTCTGCTTTGGAGATCTCTGTTGCTTTTGCAGATTTTTATTTAGTGCCTCCGAGTATGTTTTTGTGTATTTATGTGTGTTTTTTGCCAGTGCTGGTTTCATATGTCTATGTGACACTGGTGGTGTGATGCAAGTAATTCCCTTCTCCTCTTGACTGCCTGGTCCAGTCTTGGGTTGAGAGAGCTTAGCCTCCAGTTTGGCTATATAATTGCATCTCTCTCATGTGTTAGTGTTTGGTGGAAGGAGGAGAGGGTTGTGTGTGTACATGAGGCAATTGTAACATTGCCTCAAAATGCCCAGATTCACCAGTTGGACTGGAGAGTACACCTGAAACTACCCTTTGGACATGCCTGGATAGGTACAGTGAACTGTTTTACTGATTGGCTGGTAAGGTCGAATAGAGAGCTTTGTCCTTCTCTACAGTATAGGGGGAGGGGTCTAGTGCTAAGGTTTATTAGTGCTTGCTATGAGTTTTGGGCAAGTGCAGGGATGAGAAGTGAATCATCTGAGTGCTTAAGTTGAAAGTTTGTCTAGTTCCAAGAGAAAAATTGAAGAGTAGACTTTATGGAGCCGGGAATACTTATACCCTAGCTAACCGACACTGCCCGGTATGCAAAATCATGCAAATGTGGGTTTTGTAGCAGGGAAATGAAAGAGATAAAAATTAGACCAAAATGGCCAATAAAATACTAATTACTGGGCTGAAACCACTCCTCCAGGGACAGATAGGCTGCTCAAAGCTCCCTCTCTCACAGTGAACAGAGAAACTTCCTTCTATCCAAGTAAGGTATGGGCAAACACAGAAACTTGTAACACAGCCCTGAATTCAGCACTAACCTGAAAACTGGACTAAACTAGCATAGAAAGGCGGGAAAACAAGTATTTTTTTTTGTTTTTTTTTCAGAAAATAAAGCAGATACAATAAACAAAAACACTTTAAATGCACAGAAATGGCTATCACACTTGAGTGTGTAGCCTACAACAGTTAAACAGGTAATTTAAACACAAAAACGACTTTGTTAAAGTACAGGCAGTAAAATAAGTACAATATGTAGCTGAAACAAGCTTTATAAATCACAGAAACTCTAGAAAATTGGCGTTTTTAGGTGGAATTAGCTAAAGGCAGCAAGAAAATGCAGAAAAATTATACTTAATCACTCCAAAGTCTCTCTTTTGTCTCTCTGCTGCTGTAGAACTCTGCAGGGCACCAGGCAGGAGCTTGCTGAGCTGTATACTAACACAAAAACCTTGCAAATGTGGGTTCTATAGCAGGGAAATGGAAGAGATAGAAATTAGCCAAAAATGGCCAATAAACTACTAATTTCTGGGCTGAAACCACTCCTCCAGGGACAGATAGGCTGCTCAAAGCTCCCTTTCTCACAGTGAACAGAGAAACTTCCTTCTATCCAAGTAAGGTATGGGCAAACACAGAAACTTGCAACACAGCCCTGAATTCAGCACTAACCTGAAAAATGGACTGAACTAGCTTAGAAAGGTGGGAAAACAAGTATATATATATATATTTTTTTTCAGAAAATAAAGCAGATACAATCAAAAAAACACTTTAAATGCACAGAAATGGCTATCACATTTGAGTGTGTAGCCCACAACAGTTAAACAGGTAATTTAAACACAAAAACAACGTTGTTAAACTGCAGACAGTAAAATAAGTACAATATGTAGCTGAAACAAGCTTTTTAAATCACAGAAACTCTAGAAAATTTGCATTTTAGGCGGAATTAGCTAGAGGCAGCAAGAAAATGCAGAAAAATGAATTGTGTTATAGCTAACTGCCCTTTTGAGCCTAGCCAATTATCCCATGCGAGACTCAAACTCTGCACCTTGTGCTTGCAAGGCAAACACCTTAACCATTAGGCCACCCTCCCAAAATGATACTTAATCACTCTAAAGTCTCTCTTTTGTCTCTCTGCTGCTGTAGAACTCTGCAGGGCACCAGGCAGGAGCTTGCTGAGCTGTATACTAGCACAAAAACATTGCAAATGCGGGTTTTATAGCAGGGAAATGAAAGAGATAGAAATTAACCCAAAATGGCCAATAAACTACTAATTTCTGGGCTATATATATATATATATATATATATATATATATATATATATATATATATATATATGTATATATCTAGAGAGAGAGAGAGAGAGAGTTGGGTAGATAGATATTACATTCTTTTTGCAATTAAGTATTTCTGCTGTTTATTACCCACTTTCACCATGGCCAGTTCTTGATTTTTCTAGCCTCCAGGTATAAATTTTGTTTTTAATTGATCACTGATGTCAGAGACATTTTTCTTGTCATTATAGCATGGCATTCTATATGCAGGTATGTTACGCTAGTTTGAAATTGGACAAAGAGGTAGAGCTGTGTTTTTTGAACAGGATGTTACATGTTTCTATGTGTATGCATCCACATATGTGCATTTGTGTGTATACACATGTAAATGTGTGTTTGTGCATGATTTGTGTGCCAGTCTGTATCTGAATATGTGTGTTCAAAACTCAGTTTATTGCATGTCTGTGCGTTTCTGCACACTTACTTTTTATGTATTCGTCTATATACAAAACAAGGTGGTTTCAGAATTGGCTTTCAGATTTCTTATATGATTTCTAAAATTAAGCAAAAGTTTAGATGTTGTTTCTAGATTTACATATAGTGTCTGCTTAGCCATCAGCAAAATCTGCACCTGCATTTTAAAGTAATAAAATTAGTGCAATTTCTGCATAGAAACAGTCTAATAGTATCTTTACTGTAACAGGCAAAGAGTTCCTGCTTCATGGTAATTGTATTATTTTAGCTGAGTAGAAATCAGAATCCATCCATCTTTTTTTTTTGTTGTTTTTTCACAAGTTGAGCCAGGAGATAAAGCCATTGGCTGAACTAATGCAGCATATGAGTGCAGAGGTGTAGGCTGGAAGCATAGCCTTGAGCATGAAGTAATGAGCTGTTGTTGGTCTGTAGTAGGATGCCCATGACTGATGTCTCACAGCTTACCCTTGTGAAACTCATATCTCAATCACCAAAACACTGTTGTTTATATGAGAATAAGCATTTATGAATAATGTGTTATCCTAGGTTATTAAAGAATAGTATACAAAGATACAGAGACTCACAAACATTTGCATGCAACACACATCTGCGTACAGACATGCACGCATACACAAGCACAAACACACCACAAATGCACATGCATATGCACACAAACATGCTTATACATGTGCATGCTCACAGATACTTCCACAGTTCTTGTATGCCATTCTACATCATGTTGGGGATCATACAGTATCACAGAGCAGAGAGACAGCACAATGTGGATGCTTTGTGATATGCCCCTTTCCCTGGAATACTGGGGCCATAGATTGAGCTCACTTTCCAAAAAAGGCATTCTGTAATGCACAGGGTATAATACACAATGTGTCTGTGTGCCAACCAGGCAGTGCCCATGATGCACACATATGGTACACATGCAACCTATATCAATGGTTTATGGGTGATTTCACCCTGGAACATCCTATTAGTAATGCAGGTTCAGTAGAGAATTAAATGTACCTTGAGCCCTGGACTGTTTTCAAACCATGGGCCTCCCACACGCACAAGTAGTACTCTAAGGCAAGTTAAAGGTATATGTCCTTTTCCCCACTGTAGAGCGATCCTGGTGTTAGTATATATAGTTGGGGGTGTATGGGGGGCACAGCCCCCCACATTGGGGGGGTGTGGGGGGCATAGGCCCCCACTTAATTTGGTTTTCTGTTGTCTGGTTTGGTTTTACATTATTTGGTAAAACCCAACTATATATACTAACACCAGGATCGCACTACAGTGGAGAAAAGGACATATACCTTTGACTTGCCTTAGAATACTACTTGAAGTGAGTTTTAGGTGAAATGACATGTTGGTGAAATGAACTTTAGGTGATTTGGTCTCAGTGAAATGAGTGCCAGTTCTGAGTGCCAGAAATGGTCTTTCAATGAAGTGATATGAATATACATATATATATATATATATATATATATATATATATAGATACATAGATAGATACACACACGCACATGCACACACACACACACACACGCACACACGCACACACACACACACACACACACACACACACACACACACACACACACACACACACACACACACACACACACACACACACACACACACACACACACACATGATAGTATTGGAAATATAATTTAGGATTTCTTAATGCTTTCTTTTTTAGCTTGGAATAGTATTTTAGAGAACTTCTTCTGCACTGGAAGATAATAGAGAGATGACATTGGTAAAAGGGTGTTTATGGATATTTCTTAACATAATTTTGGATGTACTCAGTATCCACAAATTGCCAGATTGTGTCTCTATATAAGTGTTACAGGATTGCCTCCTACATATTGCAGATGTACTTAATTCTGCATGTTACTTATAAAAACATTTAATTCACATTTTATGGGAATTTATGGGAATTATGCAGTGTCAGTTGTCACAACACATGCTAGGTATAATATTTTAATGACTTTACATACATTAGGAGGATACTACAAAGCATTGTCCTGGTAGTAAATGCTCTTCAAACATGTGTAAGTAGAACACAGGATAAAGAAAGAAGTATAGCCCAGCGTGTTACCAGAGTGGACTGGGCCTCTCTCCAAAGGTAAGCTGTTAAGTAGATGAGTGGACTGGCAATTGTAGCTGCATGTAGTACTGTATGCAGTAATACCACAGAATACATAACACAGGAATATAGTAATCTTTTGTTTTACTGGGAGGAGCTCTGAGTAGTGGGGAGGAGAAGAGGTATATGTGTTTATCTGGGATGGTCATTTCTTGATTTATATGCATATTTTACATTTTTTGTTTAGTTGATTTGAGATGCTATGTCATGGAATGATATTTTTTGTATTGAGCCAATGGAAGTGAACTTTCACATACATATCTCAACCAGATATAGCTGTGACTACTGGTTTTACAGTAGATACACAGCTTAGTATTCATATCTGTTACTTTTCATGAGCATTGTTGGATAGCTCCAAAGGTTATTTCTAGGGGGTCATGGTTACAGTATTGCACACAAAGACCATGCCATTTTATTGTCACTGGTACACATTTGCCAACATGTCCTGTTTGACCATTTGGGCACAGGAGAATAATATGTTGATAAATACATGAAAACTAAGCATATGAGATTTGAGAGACATAAACTGAAAGGTGAATATTTAATACAGCACACACTGATTGAAACTGTAGACTCATTTAAGGACCTAGGTATATGGGTAGATTCAGCTATGAGTTTTTCTAATCATATCAACCAATTGGCTAATGATAGTTATAGAACTATAGGTTGTATAAAAAGACGTATAAAGTCTAGGAAATCAAACATAATGAAGTCATTGTTAGTTACATTAGACCCAAACTTGAGTATGGAATAACAATATGGAAACCCTATAGGAAAACAAGCATGAATAAACTGGAAAGAGTACAGCGAAAATATGCTAAGGGCATCCATGGATGTGAAAATCTAAGTTATTATGAAAGACTAAAATATCTGAACTTGTACCATGTCTCCTACAGATATTTAAGAGGAGATCTTATTCAGGTATATAGTGCATTTAGGGACAACTACCTCTGGGAGTGTTTGGGGTTATCAAAACGTACTAGAGAATCGTCAGATAACCTATGTAGAAGATTCTATAGGAATCAGAAGTGTACTAATTGGTTCTCTGACAGAGTAGCTGATGCTTGGAACAGACTACCAAATTACATTAAAGCAAGTACTAGTTTAGATATTTTTAAGAACAGCCTGGACATTTATTATGGGGACAAGTGCTTTGGCATATTGGCAAGCTAGAAGGGCTTTAATGCCCGTGCTTGAAACATTTGTATCTATGTATTTATGTATGTCCTGTAGCACACTCGAGCACACACTCCAGGTAGTGATACTTGTGTCACTGCTCAAGTACCTACACATCCTAGCACAGGGCCATAGTATGCTGTGTGTAGAGGAAGCAGCTTAACCATTTGTTAACCAGGTAGGCTCAATGGATACACAATTACTTTTCAAGGGTAATCGATGAGCAATGTCTGGCTAAGTGACTTGCTCAGTGTCACACTGTAAAGAAATGAGGAGTAAGGGAATCGAACACTGTACCACAGCAGCTACAGTTCATAACCTTAACCCTCTGCAACAACTGCCAGCATTTTCATCTTGCCTAATATATATCTATCCTATAATATTATAGGTCAGATCTAACATATATAAGAGTAATAAATATATTTTCTCTCTCCCCACCCCTCTGCTGCTATCCTTTTTTATATCATAATTATTATTATCATTGCTATTATGATTATTAATTAATTAATTAATTAATTAATTAATTAATTCATTCATTCATTCATTAATTAAACCTTTTTATTTGCTTCTTTGTTTTATTTCTCTTCATTTATGGTAGCATTTTCTAAAGCATCTGCCACAAGTATACCAGTGATATGGCTAAAGTTACCAGCCCCTCACTGATTCAAGGCTTTCCATACTTCCATTCCACTCCACCTGACTCCAGCCCTTGGTTGTTCGCCAAAAGGGTATGCCATTTTTCCCCTCTGATAACACTGCTGGGGATGCACAGTTTGAAACCTGCAGGAAGTTGGTGAAGGTGGGAGAGTTTATTGACCAGCTGCTGAAACCTTGTAGCAGCCACATGGAAGGGGTTCTTGTGTAGCCTACAGAGTATCAGCACTGTTTGTTTCTGTCTTCACCACATCAGGCCTAATGGTGATAGTGGTCAGGATGCTGACTGACGTTTCCTTGGGTTTAGCACAGGTAGCACAAGACAGGAGGATATTCCAACCCCATCCCCCATCCTGTATGTCATCTCCTTGCCTTGCTTGTTGTCCAGTCCTCCCCATCACCCCTGTCTTCCCATTGTCTGTGTCTATAAATCCAATGCCCCACTCCAGGTATGTCAGCTACTTCCCTGCCAGTCTTTGAATGTGTTGTATTTGTTTGTGTAACCCTGCTTCTAAACCTCACACTCATACCATCCATTGACTTCCCCTTAATCCTTCCCCATTTTCCTCTCAAAAAATGCTGATTTTTCCCAATAAAAAATATTTCCCCTCCCCACTCTCATTTGCACCTTTCCTGTTTCCCTTGTGCATGTTGCTGTACTGCATCCCCCCTTTCCTACTTTCCTGTTCATCCATGTTTGCCCTTTTAATAGTCATAATATAAATGTAGTCATCGTTGTAAGCCCTTTATGGGGTGTAAAAGCTTTGCCACAGCATTGCCATGTAGTGTATGTGCACGGACGTAGGCTCATACACACTACTTACTCATTTGTTTTCTTCGAGTCAGTCTATGCCACAGCTGTGGGACTCTGTACATGAATCTTGTCATTTTCCCAGCTGAGTTTTCTAATTAGCAGTGGTATGGGCTGCAATATTCCACCTAACTAACTTATAATTACGCCTGGGTCACATTGAGATATGAGTTGTACCCACAGACGGTTTACTGCAATAGAGCTGGGCATGTTTCTAAATCCCAGCATATATTTTGTTTTTATGATTTAAGTTGTGAATGCTTTTCTTGGCACTGAACTAAACTGGATTAAATATTTCTACTCAACAAGTGCAATAAAGAAAAAAATACAAATCAATGAATCCCTAAAGTACTAGAAAACAGCTGAAATGAAGAGAGAGAGAGAGCGAGAGAGAGAGAAAAAAGGTGAATAAATACGTTTTTTGCTCTTCCTTAGAAAGTATAATGTTGTCCTAGTAAAGCCTCAGAGAGCTGCAGTCTGTAAGAAGGCACAGACACAGAATGACTGGGAAGCTACCAGGGAGAGGGTTATCTAAGGTCAGTGAGAAGTTACCAAAAGGTTGTCAATAAATAACATCCAGCATGTCTGTATTCTCTAAAACATTGCACACTTCAATAGATTGCCCATCAAGCTAAACAAAATGTAAAGCGTGAGCCTGTTTTCTTGTCAGGATGATTTACATTAATTGGGAGCAGGATGGCTAGCTCAGCTTAAGTTGTTTTTTTGTCTGATGACTTTTATAAAGGTCAGGTTGATTTTGGTCCATATCAACAGTGTTATCTGTTGTTTCTCTGAGTGGGTGAAGGCTGTGGCATGCCTGTCCTTTAGGGTAAATGTATCCTTTAAGGTATATGTGTCTTTTACAAGTCAGATGTGTGACGTACACATAGAATTGCATGTGCAAAATGTCGAACTTGCACTATACCCTTAAATTCCATGCCATAATTTAAGGAATGTTGCCACCACTGATGCTGCTTCTGTCATAAAGTTAAAGTATTAAGCTACAAATCAAAATTATTTTATTGCTATTTAGCTGTTTTTTTTATGTACCTGGCAAAAGGTACCCAATTTACAAATAACCTATATGCCATATATAAACACAACTACAAAGATTTAAAATAATTAGATAAGATCATCAAGGGACTGTTTTAAGTGACTCACTTCTTGAAATACCCCTGTACTGTCACTAGCTATCCGTAGCTGGCAAGGATGTAGAAAAGTCTCATTCATGAAAATAAAATAGAAAAGAGAAATTAAGCAGGCATATAGAAATAAACAATATAGAATGAATTTAATACATATTACAACTGTTCTGCATATCTAACAGTCATTTTAGTAAAATAGTGTATACGTGTTCAATTTTTCATCTTTTTAACGACTGTAGCATATCATACACAACATGATTACAGTTAATGGTGAACTGAGAAATCTATATCCCCAAAACATTGTACCCATTAATGTACCACTATTTCCCAGTAATCTCATCAGGTTTCTAAAAAAAAAAAAAAACAGATAACAGATACTATGTTTTTTAGCTGTAAGAACTCAAAATCCTTCTGTGTTCAGTGGTTCTTCTTTAAAATTTCCAAAACCTTTAAGCAGTGATAAAGAAATACAGTTAGCAAATTTCTGAACTGAGCTCACAACCTGTTTATAAACAGGCAACTTTACTGTCTCGTGTTCTTCAGCTGTTCATTGACTAGAAGCATTCTGTGTTGCAATCTCCACAAAAAGTCACACTTTTTGCAATACCTGTAGTACAATGTCATTATTTTCAGTACTGCTGATCTTTCATTTTTATCCCAAGGATCCCATCTGCATGATACCTGCTGTTTCATAACGCACTTCTCTATTTACCTTCTACCTTATGTCGTAGAAAAGTCTTTTGTATTTCATTTACCAAACTCTGAAATTCTAACTACATTTAATTTGTCATTACTCTCTCTTTATGTACAAAGTCATTTGTCTGATTTTGTAGAATCATAGAAACTACAAGGCAATTGGGTTCTGTGGCCATTTGTACCTTGAGAGTACCTCAAGGACCAACAAGTGAGTCATAACAGGGGTGACTTTGCAGATACTCGTCCAGTTGTCTGACTCGTTTTTGAAAAAGGAATGGGTATTGCGTTGGTCAGTTTGGAGTGGAGGTTTATGCCAGAGAAAGGGTAAGCATTGTGTGACAAATCTTCCTCCCCACCTTGTTTTTTTTTTTTTTTGTTGCACTAGGTTTAGAGCCCTGATTCTCATGTTAGTGAGACTGTTTAATTTGTGGGAATAAGAGACCCTGGAGTACTGAATCCCTGATGTCCCAAAAGCCAATGTAGAGATTGCCCTTAAGAAATCTGAAGCCTATCCTCGTAGCTCTTGTATTTTATCCAGTTGCTTGATATGCCTATTAACATACATTCCAAAAGGGACATTGATTTTGATAATAGTTCTGATCAATGCAGAATATAGATGGGTAAGAACTCTTTGGATCTAGATGAATGATACTTTTTGCATCTGGCTGAGCAAGGTAAAAAGACCAAGGATACCTTGAAATAATCATCAGTCCCCTTTTCCCCCATTTTCTACATGAGGTTGGGAGTGTGATGTCAACCGTTACCATCTCTCTCAATTCAATGTCAGTCTTCTCCTACCTTCTTTGACAGTCATACCTAACTCTCACAGGTCTTCTCGCTCAGAATACATCTGTTTTCTGGATGCCCTCATTTCCTCTTGCCTTCTTTCTGTCTGTCATTAATCTTCTTCACCAGACTATCTTCTGTTTTTCTGCACATGTGACCTTTCATGAAAGGAGGTACTGCCAGCACAGCTATCTGGAATTATTATTTATCATTTGTGAATATTAACATGATTATTATAGAAGTGTGACAAAGAGAGATACTGCCAGCACAGCTGTCTGGAATTTTGTAAATGGTTATGTGTCATTTGTGAATGTTAACATGCTTCATGTAAGATACTAGTCTTACAAATGTATTAGAACTATATGTCAGGTGTGTATCAAACTGCTGGTACGTGCGTTGAAGAGGTTTTTGCAAAGTGCTTAAAATCTAACCACAGCATGCCCTACTGGAACAGAACAGAAATGTACCTGCACTATTGTATCTGCTTAAATGTATATATTTTAACAGGGGGAAACTGGAATACAGAAGGTTAACTTGCAAAACTTCAGAAAAATCGCTGAAATTAAATTACTATATGGATGGGCCATAAAAACAATGTTACCTTTCAGTTTCAGTGCAGCAACAGACACGATGCCTGTGCTGAGAAGTTTTCTGTATTGTCTTGGAAGTGCCTTATTGTTTTATGACTTCCAGGATCTGCAAAGATCTTAGGAAAAGCCCTTGTGTATGTATTTTCACAGTTAGATGCTATATACTGCTAACTTTCACCAATGGGTGTTTTATCTGGGATAGAGTCAGATGACAAGAAATTATGTCATTCTGCAAGCTATGCCAGCAGTAATATTTGCTATATTAATTTAAGAACTCTCTGAGAAAGACTCTACATTCTGTATTCTGTCATTCTGTCTTTGACCTGACAACATCAGCTAGAGGATCTGTTCATCACATCTGCCTTGCTTCTCTAAAGAGTTGGCTGGTGGCAGTGATAACTACCTTATAGTCTGGAAAAAAGGGGGCATAGCTAGTAAACCTGTGCCAGCCTTTCCCAGGTGTGTTTTTGTGTGTGCGTGTGTGTGTGTGTGTGTGTGTGTGTGTGTGTGTGTGTGTGTGTGTGTGTGTGTGTGTTTGTGTGTTTGTGTAAATCAAACCTCAAAGAGTGTGTGTGTTAGCTAATTGGGCAGGGACATGAAGCACTGGTTGGAAAGAGAGGGTGCTGGAGGACTTGGCTTGGCCACTCAGCTGAGATCTCAGCCCTATAATTGTGCCAGTGGGGAGTCTTATGGGGGATCTGGAGAAAGAGGGAGAAACCAGCCCCGGACTGACTGTGTTCTCTGTGTGCTCTTAAGGGAAATTGCACTTGATGCAGAGAGCTACATCTGGAAATACTGTGTGTGTACCTGTTATCCTCCCAGTGTATGTCCCCCACTGTTGCCATTGGTGAGGACTGAGGCTCCTTGATTACTGGTTCAGTGGTGGATCGTCACATTATTGGTTGGCAGTAGTGCGATTGCCACATAACTTACTGGGATTCAGTGGGGTGGATATTGAACTCCTGTAGCCTGTAACCAGTGGTCACTGAAGAAGGTGTTTGTACTCTCAAGCAGCCACATGGTAGATATTCAGAGTTCAGTACTCTGTGACTACCTAATCTTAGGAAAAGTCAAATGCCATATTCTTGCTAGCTATAGGTCCCAATCTATAACCCAGGATAACTGTACCAGTTACTTGTACTGGAGTCACTCACAATTCAGCCCAACACCATATTCATGGGAAATTTCAACTATCTATCCATAAACTTGGATACATAGACAACCAGTAACATGCAGGCTGAAAGATTCCTGGATTGCACAATACAAGTACCCTAAAACAGCTAGTCTGCACATCTGGCATGAGTGCTAATATCCTGGATCTGGTAATCAGAAATACGAGGGAATGTTACAACCCCCTTGTGTAATGTCCTCACTGGTCAGATCAGATCACAAAGCTGTCACACTTGAAATAAATATAAAGGCTGAACTACCAACAAATCCAGAACTTTTAAGAACTTTTCCAAAACTAACTACCGCCTACTAAGTGATGGCATAGCTGAATTCCAGGTACCCCAAACTCAGAGAATACAGTGGCCTATGCAAAAGTGTTTACAGAAAACCTGTACAAGTATTTAAATAACTGTATAGGAACAGCAGTACTAAACTGAACCAAACTTAGGACAAACTCCAAAACTAAGCCCCCTTAATTTACCTCCAGTGGAAATAGGTTGTACAGCAAAAGAAAACGAAGAAAAAAAATCCTTTGCAAAAACAGGAATGGCTATGCCTAAAAGAGAAAAAGCTCCCTCATCAGTGTTAACAAGCAACTCGGGGGACTATTCAAGTACACCAGCCAGCTTTCAGGCAAAAATAACCTCCCAAGCCAAGGATAGCTATAAGGCATTTTTCAGTTATATGTGCAACCTTAAAGGGAAGGGACAACAGAGTGCTGAACCCTATACTGAACCAGGGAATATAGCAAACTTTCTGGTCAATAAACTTAGCTCCAATTTCACAACCTCTATCACCCTCATTACCTCACTCAGGAAATATCCTCTACAATTTCTCTCCCAACTGTCACTCAAGAGCAGGTCCTCACTGCACTCTCCATAGCTAAAACCACTGCATCAGTAGGTCCTGATAATATCCCGGGATGACCTGTCAGGCCCACTAGAATATTTATTCAACAGTAGCTGCCAGACAAGCTTCTTCTGTAAGGAATGGCAGACTGTAACTATCATCCTTCTACACAAAGGCAGACCATCAACAGACCCAGGCAAGTACATATGAGTCTTACATGCAAGGGCATGGAAAGAATTATCATGGACCTTCATCTTGGGCAGGTCATGCCTCCTAAACTTGGTGGACTTTTTTGAAAAGGTCACTTGAACCATTGCTGAAGGCAAATAGTACACCCTACCTACCTTGACCCAGCAAAAGCATTTGACACAATGTCTCATTCAGGTATTAGAGACAAACTCACAAATGTAGGCATAAATCCTTATACCACCAGATAGACAGCCAAATGGCTCACAATTAGCCCACATGAAGTTAGAATGGGGGAATCTACCTCCACCAAGAAGTCTGTTACTAGTGGTATCTCAAAGGACTCAGTACTGGGACCTCTCCTGTTTGGAATTTACTTCTCTGAAGTCAAGACAAATGGAGAGAGCCTTTGGCTGACCAAAGTTGCTGACAAATGCAAGTTGGGTGCAATCACTGAATTCCACAAAGATTTAAATATATTTCAGAAGGGTCTGTCACAGACAAATAACTGGTGCTAGAAACATGGCCTAAGATTCAATGCAAAAAAATGCATAACTATACCCTTTGGGAATATGACCACCCCTGCAAAATACAACCATGTTAACACTCCCCTTAGAGTAGACCAAGTATGGAACTTTGGAATTCAGATTGACAGTAACCTGAACCTTGGTCACAGTGTGTCCATGGCAGTAATAAAATTCTTCTATGTGGCACAACTTATAAGTAAGGGCATAGCATCCAGATCTAAGGAGATCTGAGTACCACTATATTCAGCCCTAATTAGCCCAGTAATCGAGTACAGTGCACCTTTCGACATGTACCTTACCAGGCATCTGCAACAGCTGCAGTAGCCACAGAGGTTCCTCACTAAAAGAATACAGGGTTAAATGATGTGTCCTATGTGGACCTCTACAAAGCCCTGTCCCTGTACTTGGTCTCCTACAGAGTACTGAGGGGCGATCTATGCTTAACCTACAAGGCATTCTCCAATCCAGCTCTGATGGATTTGCTATTCATTCACAAAACAAACAGCACTCAGTCTGAGGATCTAAACCACATTTGTGATATAAACAAAACATTTTGGAGGGCCAGGTGTCTGTCTCACTACCACTTCTCTGGAGCAGGTCATGTGAAACAGAGGTCTTCCCTAAACCTATTTACAAGCAGTTTGGACCAATTTACTAATGGATTGGAAATTACAAATTCACCCCTGGTTTGTTGCCTATTGCCCTTAAAGACAGGGGCAGTTTGTAGGTTCCCAAAGGCACAGACATATACCAGAGCAATTCTGGATCATGAGCATTGATAATAAGGAAAGTGGGGCATGAATGCATGGGCTTAAAAAAGGATCTAGGACTCTTATGACCCTATGATTGTATGAAAGCAGTAACAGAGTAGTTCAGATTAATTAAATACAAAAAAAACCTTATATAAACATACTAGTGAACAAACACAGGGCAATATACAATCAAGCAGATTATAATGTACAATATATACATTAGTTTCTAAAGTGGATCAGCCTTCAGTAAATCTTGACAGAACAGAAGAGACTTGGAAAGGAGATGGGTTCATAGGTTACTAGGCTAACAACCACTAGGGCCCCTACCACCCTAGATGCTTCTGTGGGGGGGGGGGTCATGTTATCATGTTAGTAGGGAGGTAACCAGGGATTTGTAGGAGGAGGTGTTAGTGAAAAAAATTCTTACTGATGGCCGCTCTCCATGAGGGCTAGACTTGAGGTAAATTTAAGATTTCCAAACAAATTGGCAAGATTTTGTTTGAATAGTGTCTGAGATGATCTCTGTCTTATATAGATGAGCAGCCTGCTTCATCATATGGGCTCCTTTGGGACACATATCTGTCCCTCCAGTACATTCTGTTTATATCACAATTGAAGTTCATATACCTGGCTCTATTGTTTCTGGTGCTGTTTGTTTTGCAAATGTGCAACAGATCCATCAGGGTTGAGTCTGATGAATTCCTGTAAGCCAGGCGAAGATCCCTTCTTAGCAACCTGTAGGAGACTGAATACAGTGACAGAGCCTTTAGCTGACCAGTATAGGACAGGATGTTCATGCCCTGAATTCTCCTACTGAGAAACCTTTGTGGGAGTTCCAGTTCTTACAAGTGTCTGGTTAGGTACGTGCTAAAGGGGGCATTGTATTCAATGATAGGTCCAATAAAGGCCTAATTGAGTGATACTATAATTTTCTTGGACCTGGATGCCATACCCTTACCAACAAGCTGGGTGACATAGAATGATTTTCTTATTATCTTAGTTACATGTTTGTCAAAGGTCAGATTGCTGTCTGCAGATGTTCCCAGATGCCATACTTCTGGGTCGACTCTAAGGGGGGTTATATCTATGCCGTAATTAACTTGGGTTGACAGTTTCCTAAAGGGCATTGTGCATTTTTGGCATTGAGATTTAGGCCATGTTTTTGACACCAGTCATTTGCCTATGTTAAACCCTCATGCAAAATGTTGGTGTCTTGGGGTAAATCTATAATAGCTCCCAGTTTACAGTCATCTGTGAAGTTGGGGGAGCCAGAGACCTTGAATGTTAGCCTTAATGTCTAAGAAGTAGATACCAAACTGGAAGAGGCCCAGCATGGAGATCTGGATTACTCTACTGGTGACCGGTCTCTTGACTTGAGGTGGTCTCACTGATCCTAACTTCTTGGGTCCTGTCTGTGAGCCAGTCAAGAATCCAATAACCTGTGTGCAGATTAATGCCTAGATCAGAGAGCCTGTCAACAATACCTGAGGAGGTATTGCATCAAATCCCTTGGCTAGGTTAAGATAAGCAGTGTGCACTGTTTTACTCTCATCCAATGCCTTGGTGATCCTCTGAAAGAAGCTAACCAGGTTAAGTAGGCATGATCTTCTCTTAACAAAGCCAAACTGGGATGGGTCCAGTGTCTGTAGGTTGCCAATGTCCTTGTTTATCATTTTCATGATAATTTGTTCCATGGCTTTGCATATTGGACTTTTTAGACTAACTGCGCTGTAGTTTCCTGGGTCAGTTGATGGTCCACACTTATGACAAGGAATGACTGTTGTGGTCCTCCAGTCATTTGGAACATAGCCTGTTTCAAGGCTGCAGTTGAAGACTGCTTCAAGTGGTCCTGCTAGTTTGTGTTTTGGACTATTCAGGAGGCAACGGGGATGTTGTCAGGACCCATGCAAGCAGTGCTCTTGACTTTAGCAAGTACTGACAGCTCCTGGTCCCTACTAAATGGTGGGGGAGGTATGTTGGAGGGGATTGCACTTAGAGTAGCTTGAGGGAGAGTGAGAGGTGAAGTTTGAACAAAATTTATCAGCCATTAGATTTGCTATGTCAACCTCATTGGTGAAGGTAGTACCATTCACCACCAGTTCAGCACACTGCTATGTATAGCATTTAAGGTTCTGGACATAGCTGATGAAGGACATATAGATTTCCTCAGTCTGCGTGGCTATCCTGACCTCATGGTTGGCCTTGTTGGGCTATATTATACCTCATAGTTTCTTGTTAAGTGCATAAGAGAGCACTTGTCTTTAAGGGAATTCTCTCCTTAATTTTGGCTATGAGATTTCCTCTTTTATTGTATACCCTGTTTAGGTGAGGATTTCAAAAGTGGAGTTTGTTTTTAGTTGTTTTTTTTTAGGTTTATTTCTGGTTGTACCACAGCCTATATGCTGTCATTCAAGTCATTCATGTTTGTATAGGGACAATTAGGGACAAATAGGGATAATTATACATAGGTAGCTGTGCTCTCAAGGTTAGGGGAAGCCTTGAATTCTGACAAACTGTCATTTAATAGGAAGCAATTTGCCTTAGAAATGGTCCTAACATTTACTGGTATAGCCGGGTTTTATGGGTTGATTTTTACTTCAAAGCAAACAGCTTAGTGATCCAACCTCACTAATGACTAAGTAACACTCTGCCATGTTGATGTGTAACAGATCCAGTATGTTTGATCCTCACAGGCACAATGCTTTCTGGGCATTTTTGCCACAGTTTGTGGCTGCAAGAGAAAAACAATGCTTAGTGCAACAAACTTTATTCTTTGTGTTTGAAGAGCTGGCACTATTTGTTCCAGGGTGTTTGTGTCAATAAAGTCCAGGAAGCATTGTGCTTGTGAGTATGAGGTAGTGTACATTTCCCAGTCTATAGAGGGATAGTTAGGGCCACCCATGAATATGATGTTTGATTGGATGTTGAGCATCTATCTGTAGTAAGTCATGAGATCCTAGGAGCATAGATGGTGACCTGCAACAAGTCATGATATGGTGAGGAATCTTATCTGCGGTGACTTTCACATGGATGAGATCCATAGAATCATCCTATTGCTACTGTAGATTGAGACACCTCCACCTTTGGCCCCAGTTTGTTCATCGGTTCATAGGTTCATAGGTAAGTACTAGGCTATCTGCCTGAGGGCATTTATAAGCCTAACCAGAGTGTGTCGGCTTTCGCCACCCCATTGATTAATTAACTGATCCTCTGTCAAGCAGAGCCAATGAAGTGATCCCAGGGGTGTATTTTCTGTTACCCATCCACTTATCAAGGTTTCTCTTGAAGAGTGTCAGTGAGGGGCTCTGCCTAATGTAGTTTGGTACACATGTAGTATGAGTACAACCGGAGTTGTTTCAGTCGGGCTGCATAGGACATATGTTTGAGGCCAGTAATCTTCTTGGTGAGGTACTTTTGTGGTCTTTCCAGCTGTTGGAAGTGTCTTGTGAGGTACATCCCAAATGGGGCATTGTTGATGAGTAGAGGGGCACTACAACCTCTTTATTTCTAGATGTGAACCCTTTAGTAATTAGATGGGTCACATAGAAGGATTTCCTAAATACTTTGGCAATATGATTGTCAAAGGAGAGATTACTATCTACCTGGGTCCCCAGATCTCTTATTACTTCTTCTGTATTAATGGGGCTGCCACCTATGTGGTAATTCATGGGTGTTTTGTTTTTCCCAAATGGGATGACTATGCATTTTTTGGCATTTAGCTGGAGGGCATGACTTTGACACCAGGTGTCCATCTCAGTAATGCCCTTTTGGAGGATGTCCGTGTCAGCCGGAGAGTCAATTATGGCTCCCAGTTTGCAGTCATCAGCGAAATTGGTTAGCCATAGTCCTCCTGTGTTTGCCTGTACTTCTGAGAAGTATATGCCAAACAGAAGGGGGTCCCAGGACCGAGCCTTGCGGGACACCACTTGTGACTGGTTTAGAGTCAGTCCTGGAGCCCACTATTCTTACCCTGTGAGTTCTGTCTGTAAGCCAGTTGGCAACCCATCTCATGACGTAGGGGTTTATATTCAGGCTAATGAGTTTTTCTGTAATACCTGAGTGGGGAATGGTGTTGAAAGCCTTGGCGAGGTCAAGGTAGGCTGTGTGAACCACCTTTCCCTCGTCTATGGCCTTGGTAATTGTCTCGAAGAAGTCAACCAGGTTTAGTAGGCATGATCTGCCCTTAACAAAGTCAAACTGGGTCAGGTCAAGTGTTTGGAGGTTCCCAATGTCTCTGTTAATGAGTTCCATGATGATGCGCTCCATAACCTTGCAGACCAGGCTAGTCACCCTTATGGGGCGATAGTTACCAGGGTCAGTTCTGGCCCCTCCTTTGTGGAGTGGAATAACCATTTCTGTGCACCATTCTATGGGCATGCAGCCTGCGGAGAGGCTGAGGTTGAACAGCGTGTTTAGGTGGGGGGTTAGTTTGTTCTGTAGTTCGTACAAGATGTAGCCTGGGACACCATCTGGCACCATTGATGCTGTGCTTTGATGCTGTGTTTTTGGCTTTTGAAAGGGCTGTTTTCACCTGTGCATTTATGATTTCCAGGACACTACACTTTTCCAGTATTGTTGTGGGCCCTTTTGGGGGTGAGAGGGGGTGATGTTTGCACTGAATCTATCTGCCAGGATGTTGGCAATATCAATAGGTTCAGTATATTTTGTGCTATTTTGCACTAGTTCAGTGCATATCTGTGAGTTACCACTTAGATTCTTAACATAGCTAAAGAAGGCTTTGTGGTTATCTTTTGAATCCTTGGCTATTTTTCTTTCAAAATTAGCCTTGGATGATTTTATGAGGGACCTTAGTTTCTTACTGATACTGATCAGGGATGTCTTTCCTTCTTGGGATTTGCTTTTTTTATGAACTAGTTTCTGCCTTCTATTGTATAGCCTGTTTATGGCAAGGGTCCACCAGACTGGTTTCCTTCTCTTAGAGGAGTGAGTCTTGGTTTTGCTAGGGGTTTTGCTAGGGATGGCATGATCCATACATCCTTGTAGGTGCTCATAGAGTGCATTTATAAAGGTTTCTACATCTTGGGCAGTGTTATCATTTAGCATGGGGGCTGCGAAACGTACCGCCTCTGTCTTAAGTAAGGTGAAGTTTGCTTTAGAAAAGTTTTTTACTGTGGTTTTCTTAGTTGGGGGTGGTGGTGGGGTGTGGACATCCAGAGTGATTAGTTTATGGTCTAATCTAACCAGTGACAGGTTGACCTCCGGTGTGGAACACCTTTCGCCCCTATTGATGATTACTAGGTCCAATATGTTTTCACCTCTGGTAGGGGAGTTTACCAACTGGTTCAGGGCGTTTGAGTTGATGAATTCCAGGAAGCGCTGGGCCTGGGAGTTTGTACTCGAGTAATTTTCCCAGTTAATGGTAGGGTAATTGAAATCGCCCAATATCAGGGTGTTCGGTAGGACCTTCATGTTTTCCAGTGTCTTCAGAAAGGTGGAGTGGTGGTCCTGGGTCATGGAGTGTGATCTGTAGTAGGCCACAATTTGCATTGCAGATTTGCTCGATGTTAGTTGCACATGGATGATCTCAGAGGTATCATGCTGTGCCACTAACCTGATGTTATTCTAAATGTGTGGAAGGCACTGTAGCTTTGCACTGCTGGAGTACTTTCTATGGCTTTAAACCAAGTCTTGATCATGATCCAGATGTTCTCATTCTCTAGAATAAAGAGGGCTTAAAGGGTGTGGAGCTTTTTTGTTTAGACTCCTAGAATTGAGCAGTAACACCTTAAGGTTGCATGTAGACGTTTTCACTATGTTGGTAGTTTTGTTTGTTTTGGCATTGCCTAAAAAAAGCTTTAAGGAGGTAGATAAAGTTCTAGCCAATATCTGAAATCCTAGGGAGGACAGGTACAGCCCATCCTTTGCAAAGTGATGTGGTCTTTTTCCTACGTCCTCTTACACAGACAGATATTGGTTTACCCTGGAGTGTCACCAGAAATTAAGCCAATTATTAAAGTCAATCATTTTATGCTCATACTGCGGCATCATCATTGGTTCTGGTAGAATGCTGCTTAATGCAAGGCTCATACTTAGTTGTGACACATATTCCAAGAAATCCATTGTCTCTTTTCATTTAGCCCAGTGATGTATGTCTTAGGACATTTGCACCCACATGGACTACAATAGAATCACATCGGTACCTGGGATGCAGTGACTTGACAGAGTGCATGCATGATATTGTGGATTCTGGCTACAGATAGGCAACTAATCTTTATTTTCTCTTTATCTAACCTGGTGAGGGGGCATCTGTGCGATGCACAGTAGAGTCCCTAATGACAAGAGTATTAGGTAAAGTATATCCTTGTCTTATGGGCTTTGCACTTGGAGGACTATTGAGTGTAGGCTTATGTGAGATGTTAGGTGTTGCTTTCGGTGTGTGTTTAAGTGATTGCTGAAAAGCAGTGTTGCCTTTAGATGGCTTTGGAGGTCTGTAAGATTTGGGAAGTTTCTTTTAAATGCCTCAACATAAAACAATCTGTGTGTTTGATAAGTGGAGTGTGTAAGGGGTGTAGTGAGGGTATTCCTGATAACCTTAGTAGTATGCAAGATGTTTGCCTCCCATGTAATTATGTATTGACATGTCTGCATTTTCTTTAGTGAAAAATTGGTTGTTAGAGAACATGAAACAATTGCTACATTGCCTTAGGGTGGCCAAATCTACCAAATTGTCCATAAAACTGTTTGGAAATTGCACATACGTGTTGTCTAGACCTTGGCATAGGGTAGGCTGTTTAGGATTAAGAATTGGGTTTTAAGAGGGAACTCCCAGGGTAGTTCTAGGATAAGGACAATATGTTATATAGTGCTAGGATATGGTAGAGCTATTTGATGCACAAGTTAACTGCTCTAAGCTCAGTTCCATACAATGCCACACTGATTAACCTGTTTAAGAACTAACTGTAACTTTGTAGGCAGGTTTTATTGTCGAGACATATGCTCAACTAGCCGCTTTTATAGTGGAGATGCCCTCTAACCAATAAGCAATCATACTTTGAGTTTCCTGGTGTGCTTCCCAACTCGGAGAGACCAGGTAAAGACTTTTGGCCACAAAATGGATGATTCTGGAATTTTTTAATATAAAAGTACAGCAAAAGCTATCAAGTGAAGATTAAACAACAAACTACTAAACAACTAAGTCTTTCTGCAATGCAATTAGGAGACGAACAGAACTCAAAAAGATGACAAGCATAGAAATGACTGTCTTTGCCTTAAAATAAAATAAATGTTTTAAGCATATTCAAAAATAGTAGAGATCATTGTATAAAGCAAGTACAAGTGCTGCAAATCAAGAATATATTCTTATCTTAGGTGTTATATCCTGTGTTAAAGCAGGAGCATTTATCTTGGATAAAACGTTTATATGCAATAAACATGGAATAGGTTTAATGCAGATTAACTGAGATTAGCCAATGTCTACCAGCAAATATCCAGGTAATGCAGTTAGATAGTGAGTAAGTAGACAAGGCATCATCATCATCATCAATCCCCCTTGTCTCATTTTCTACATGGGGTTGCGGTGTCTTGTTAACTGTTGCCATCTTTCTTGATTCAGTGTCACACTCCTGCCTTTTTTACACTCATGCCTGACTGTCGCAGATCTTCTCTCACACGGTTTTTTTTTATATTAATTTATTTATTTTATTGTACATTTGTTGACGAGAATAGTCTGGCTGGATGAGATCCATTTACAGCGGAGACCCGAGGAGTAAAGCTCCACATTAGTTGAACAATAATAGCAAAAAGTTATAAGACAAGCAAAAATCACACAAGAAATAATACATATCAGCAATAGATTTGTTCCTAGCAAGCTTAAATTTCATAAAGAATTTAGGCCCAGTTGACAATCAGCTGAGGAGTTTCCATAACTGTAGCATGTAGACAGTAGGAAGAAGTAGGGAGGAAGGTAAGAAGGAGTGGAAGAAAGTAGGAGAATAATTATGTAATGCATGGACAAAGCCAGACAATCCAGCCATCGTTTCTGGATGCCCTCTTTTTCTCTTACTTTCTTCCTGTCTGTCCCAAATCTTCTTCACCAAGTTTTCTGCTTTTCTGGACATATAACTGAACCACTGTAATCTCTTTGATCTTTTCTGCAATTGAAGCTACATTGGCATTTGCTCTAATGCCCTCATTTCTTTGTCTGTCCCACAGTGTGCCTCCTACCACCTGTCTCGGGCACTTCATTTCCATCACCTCTAGCTTCCTCATCTCCTCTGCCTTTGCTGCCCAAGTCTCTGTACCATACAGTAGTACTAGTGGCCCATTGCTTTGTATACCTTACTTTTCTGTTTCTTTGGCATTCATCTGTCATACAATGCATCTGACACACTATGCCAGTTTGCTGCAGCCCCTCTTATTCTAGTTTTGATCTCTTCAGTCAGACTTCCCTTCTCCTCAACCTCCCTTGACAAATACTTGAAGATACTTACCTGTTTCACTATCTTCCCTTCTATCACAATTCTCACTTCTTCTGATTTCCCCAAGTTGCTGCTATTACCACTTTCTTATCTGTACTTAGTTTCATCCCATATGCCTTGAGTTTTGCTTTGCATTCCCATATCCTTTGCTGAAGTTCTTGCTCAGAGTTTGCCTGTAATGCCACATCGTCTGCATACAGCAGCTTTGTTGATCTGTCCCCTCCAACCTGTTTGCTAATGTTGTCCATCACCAATATGAACAGCAGTGGGTTCAGAGATGAACCCTGATGTACACCCACTCCCACTGGGAACTCTTATCTGAGATCAGACACTCCTCATACTTGAAACAAAAACAAAGATAGGCAGCAAGCTGTAGAATTCCAACCAGTTTACTGTTAGCGCTTTTGTTCAGGAAATGCATGAACTTCTTCAGACAAAGAAACCCCAAGAGTTCTCAGTTAAAATAAAACTGTCAATTAAGATGAGATAATTAATTATAAAACCAGTTAACATAACTTGAGAAATTTAAAGAGCCAGTGTTATACAAGGTAAAATTTATATGTAAATAAATATAAATATATTTTTTTAAATCAGCAACAATTTTAAAATCACAACACATCAGTCTTATTACTTAATTTTCTTGTGTATATAAATGAATCTAAATACTGTTAAATGCTAGATAACAACTTGAACAACTCAAACAAATGGAAATATAAAATTCATATAAATGTATTGTGACGATTGGGGAGAGATGGGCAAAGGCTGCCAGCCTAGTCAAATAGAATTTGATACATAATTCTATCAACTGTATAAATAAATGTAAAATACAGGCATGTTTTCTTGAGTGTAAAAGAATACTGTGAAATGTGGAACTGCAAAATATGTGACAACATTGCACTCTACTGGCCCAGTGAAGCATGTTGTGACCCTTTCATGTTTTAAAAGTCGGCTCCAGTGAGTCTGGATAAAGGTTTCATGCCCATTGTTTTAAGGCTAATGTTTATGACCAGAATTTACATGTAGATGGTGCTTTACTGCTCTGGTTTCTGCTTGAGTGTATATGTGAAATGCCTTGTATTGTTGTAAGTTTCTGAGCAGGTGTTAGATTGCTAAATAATGCAGTTTGTGGCCTGAGAACTCAGACCAGGTGTCAAGATGATGCAATATGAATACTGGGAAACCCTAAGGGTCAAAATGATGTAATTTGGGAGGCCCTCAGCAGAGCTGTTGGTTAGTGTATAAAAACTATTGTTCAGTGAAAGACTGGAAGCATTTTAATCTTGGACATCTAACACAGCACTGCTTGCTCTTTACACATGTAGGTTTTAGCACTGTGATTTCTTGTAGGAATAGTTAAAGCTAGTGAAGATTAATTAGGTATTTTTCTTTGACATCAGACCTGTCCTACTGTATTGTTTTAAGTTTCTGTGTGATCTCTGAACTCTTAAATATCTCTGTGGTGTAGTAGTTTTGTCTTATGTTTTAATTATTTATTATTAAATATTTTTAAAACCTTCTACCTGTGCCTGGTTTATCTAGAGATAAAGTATGCTTTAGAGTACATTATATATTTATAGAGTCTATTGTACTAAGCCACTCCAATAAGCCTTAAGACTGAGTAGACACATTACCAACTGGATAATAATATTGCACAGTAATAATTGGACACCCTTTTAAGGGCCTTTTAGTAGCTGATAATTAACTGGGTGGTGGCAGGAATTACTACCATATGGTCTGGGTTATAGGGGCACAGCTGGAGAACCTGTGTCAGCCTTTTCCCAGGAAAGTCTGTGTGGTTGTATAACCTCTTCTCAAAGTGTGTGTGTGTGTGTGTGTGTGTGTGTGTGTGTGTGTGTGTGTGTGTGTGTGTGTGTGTGTGTATGTATTAGCTACCTGGGCAGAGACACGAAGCACCGATTGGACAGAGAGGGTACTGGAGGTTTTAGCTTGCCCAGTTAGGCTGAGACCTGGACCCTATAGCTGTGTCAGTGGGGAATCTTATTGGGGACCTGGTGAGCAAAGGTGCAACCAGCCCCAGACTGACTGTGCTTTCTGTGTGCACTTAAGGGAAATTGTACTTTACTGTGTGTATTAATTATCCTTTCCACTTCTCGGAGACAACCTCCCTGGTGTTAGTTGTGAGGATTGAGGCTCCTTGATTGCTGGGCCAGGGCACGGCTGTCACATGTATAAAGATAGATATGTATAAATAAATATTTATAAATTCATTCAAGTATTAGAAAAGTTGTTATACAACCAATTTTCACCTTTGTAGGGCTTTTAATTTCAAAATACATTTTATCGAACAGTATTGATTAAGCCCTGGTGGAACATGTACATATGTTTTAATTTGCCAAACAAGTTCCTGTTCTTCAAGTTTTAATTCCCAGGGCCCACCTCTAATGTTCCTAACTATGTGTTGTAATATTGTAAACTGGAATTTATGTGTGGGGTGTTCTAGAATGTATCTAGCCAAAGCATTTGTGGTATTACCCCTACTAATTTTATATTCGTGTTCATAAAAATCTCTGCTTAAACATTCTTTCAGTTTTACCAATGTAGTAGCTTTGGCAACATTGGCATAAAGCAGCATATACTACTCCTGCTATTTCACAATTAAATTGACCATTGATGGTGTAGATTTTGTTGTGTATGTGAACTTTATTAGTTACCATAATGTGCTGGCACTGCTGACATCTCTCACACGTTCTCATCCCCCAGTTGTTGGGGCATTTTTGATTGTTCCTTTCCAACAAATCTTTAAAATGTAGGCCTCTTCTATAGGTAATATGTGGTCTAGCTCCTAATTTCATATTAATAGCTGTCCCCTGATATTATTGCCCGATTTTTAATCATAATATTTTTAATAGCATGTGTATCAATAGAGAAAGTAGTAAGAAAGCTTATTCTGGCATCATAATTCCTAATACTATTCTCCCTATGCTCATCAGGGGGAGTATTACTTAATGTTTCTCCATAACCCCTGCATAGAATAGGTTTAAAATGGCCAGTAGTCCTTTTAGTAGCCACTTCATCAAACAATTGTTGAAAAAGCTGTTCTGGGTAGCCCCTTTCACAAAACATGACTTTCAATGTGTTACATTCAAACAGAAAGTCAGTCTGTGATAAGACCATTCTGGCTGCCCTAACCAGTTGACCCTTAATAACCTCCCTTTTCTGGTGGAATGGGTGGCTACTACTAAAGTATAGAAAAGTGTTTGAGTAAGTAGGTTTCCGAAAGTACTATCCTTAAATCTATTATTGGGTCTATCCTTAGATAGTGACATGTCCAGAAAATTAATGGGGTCTGTGTTAAACCCAAAAGTGAAATCTAGGAAGTCTGTGAATTTGGAGATTTCATTAATAAAAGCTGTTACTAAATCTAGACTTCCTTTCCACATAAAAAACATGTCATCCTGATATCTAGTGTACCATTTTACATTTTCCTTGAAAATGGAGTTCTGAAGTAGGAAATGTCTTTCCCAAAATGCCATGATTGAATTTGCAAAACTGTCTCCGCATGGGGAACCCATGGCTACCCCAGTTTTTTGCAAAAAATATTCTTTGTCAAAAAGCATAAAGTTATTATTCAAAACTAGATCTAACAAGGACACAATTACATTTATGTCTTGCTGGTTCATCCCTTTGAAAAATAGAAATTCACTAACCTATTCAATGCTAACCTCTTGAGGTATGATGGTATATAGATCCTTTATGTCTACCATCAAATAATTACACTCTCCGTCAAATTGTTGCTGATTTTTGAAAAAAAAACATTTATATTTATTTACATATACGTTTTACCTTGTATAACATTGGCTCTTTACTGCTTGTAATATAACAAAAATAAAAGGAAAAACTGTTGCACACCGTGTCGCTAGGAACACCAACAGTACCAAAGCCAGAGTAAAACAAATAAATAAAAAAACAACTGCTGGTGTTCGCTCCAATTACCTTGTTATAAAAACAAATGTACAACAATGTATAAATAGTCCCAGTCTGTTCAGACCAAAAGCAAGTTGAAAACACGACTTTGCAGTCCAAGAATAGAAACAACTATGCAGTCCAACGACAAAAATACTAAAGGCTCCAAATAGTATTAAAAGTCTATTTTATTGGATCCACAGATGGACGGTTAGTGCTTTCGCAATAGATGCTTTGTCAAACCAATACATTTTCTTTTTTAAAAATACCTTCATTATATACTTAACTGGCTCATAAAAACTAATCAAAGCATTAACTTCTTAAAGGAACAAACACCACTCCATACAGACATATACAAGAAAGCTTCTATAAAATGTATTTAAAATTACTATGTTTCAAAATAAAACTATTACACCTAAATACATTTGGAAAAGATATAAATTAAAATAAATCTTAATACAAAAAATAAAATAACAATATTATGATGTGTAAAGGAAGAGAAATTCTTCTGTATCCATCACTTTATAGGAACATACATATATAGAAACTGTTTCTTATATAAAGAAAAAAATTTTTAAAGAAAGAATCTCCATATAATAAATCTCAAAAAATAAACAGTAACAACTACCCCAACTAATACCCTATCTAATTATGTGCACTATTAGATAATATAATATATTATTTAGAATATATAACTAATTTTCTACATAAAAACTTCAGTTAGCATGGTCTGACTCTCCTATTTTATAATGAGTTATTAAGTAGACCCTGTCTATACTTGTTTATGTATGTATATATAATGTTTAAAGTGCATACATATATATATATATATATATATATATATAAAAAACATACAATATAGAAATTAATACATATATGTATAAACACATATATATAAAAAAGTATGCAAGTATGTATGTATATACACAAAAATATATATATATATATAACAAATTTTCTACACAAAAAACTTCAGTTAACATGGTCTAGCTCTCCTATTTTTTAACATGGGTTTTAAAGGAACCCTATCATTTAGCCCAGGGGCACAGTGTGCCCTGGTTTTTATAATCCATTGGGCTTCCACAGATTCTGTTAAATTCTTTATGTCACCCCCTCGGGGGCTAGGTTGTAATATTTGTAGGACAGAGAATGTGAAGTTATGCGTGTTATCCTTATCTAGAATATGCATTGACAATGCATTAACTTGTGACTTGATTCGAATCTGGTAAAGATGTTCCCGAATACGCTCTTTTAACATCCTATCCGTTTTTCCTATGTAAAAGGACGTACAAGATATGCATCTCGCTAAATATACTAGATGTTTAGATCCACAATTTGCATTTGCTTTGATGTTGAACATTTCTGTGTAGAAAATTTGTTATATATATATATTTTTGTGTATATACATACATACTTGCATACTTTTTTATATATATGTGTTTATACATATATGTATTAATTTCTATATTGTATGTTTATATATATATATATATATATATATATATACACTTTAAACATTATATATACATACATACACAAGTATAGACAGGGTCTACTTAATAACTCATTATAAAATAGGAGAGTCAGACCATGCTAATTGAAGTTTTTATGTAGAAAATTAGTTATATATTCTAAATAATATATTATATTATCTAATAGTGCACATAATTAGATAGGGTATTAGTTGGGGTAGTTGTTACTGTTTATTTTTTGAGATTTATTATATGGAGATTCTTTCTTTAAAATTTTTTTTCTTTATATAAGAAACAGTTTCTATATATGTATGTTCCTATAAAGTGATGGATACAGGAGAATTTCTCTTCCTTTACACATCAGAATATTGTTATTTTATTTTTTGTATTAAGATTTATTTTAATTTATATCTTTTCCAAATGTATTTAAGTGTAATAGTTTTATTTTGAAACATAGTAATTTTAAATACATTTTATAGAAGCTTTCTTGTATATGTCTATATGGAGTGGTGTTTGTTCCTTTAAGAAGTTAATGCTTTGATTAGTTTTTATGAGCCAGTTAAGTATATAATGAAGGTATTTTTAAAAAAGAAAATGTATTGGTTTGACAAAGCATCTATTGCGAAAGCGCTAACCGTCCATCTGTGGATCCAATAAAATAGACTTTTAATACTATTTGGAGCCTTTAGTATTTTTGTCGTTGGACTGCATAGTCGTTTCTATTCTTGGACTGTAAAGTCGTGTTTTCAACTTGCTTTTGGTCTGAACAGACTGGGACTATTTATACATTGTTGGACATTTGTTTTTATAACAAGGTAATTGGAGCGAACACCAGCAGTTGTTTTTTATTTATTTGTTTTACTCTTTACTGCTTGTACTTGAGTCACTGGGTCCTTGTACATAGCCTGTAATAATTCTACCAATGTTTCTGGGACTTCAAACCATCACAGTACTGCTCAAATCAGCTTTCTTGGGACGTTGTCATATGCTTTCTCCAAGTCTAAGAATGCCCAGTTAGACTCTTTCCTCATCACAAATTTTTTCTCAACTGCCTTAGTCATTGCAAACATCAGGTCAGTTGTGCTGCATCCTGATATGAATCTGAACTGCTCATTTCCAGTCTTACTTTCTAGTACTCTGCGTATCCATTTTTCAATCACCCTGTCCAGAACATTCATACGATGTGACAGGAGTTGGGTACCTCTGAACTGCCCACAGTTGTGGATGTCCCCTTTGTTCTTGAACATAGGCATGAGAATGCTTGTTCTCCAGTCATCTGGGATACGCCTTTCTCTCCACACTGCTATGAGAGCCATTTCTCCCCATCTCACCTATCATCGTTAACATAACTGCTGTGAACTAATCTGATCCTGCTGCTTTCTCTGACTTCTTTCTCTTTAGTGCTATTCTTACTTCTTGTAGGATGAGCTCCTCTTCTTCTCTCACTGTAGGCTGTGTGTGGGGCAGTACAGCTTCTGTGGGGTTTTCTACATTCAGAAGCTGCTGGAAGTACACGTTCCATCTGTCTTTGATGTCCTGTGGACTGCTTGCATCCCTTATGAAGGGTGACTAACTATCTTCTTTATCTTTTTCCTGATATAGCTTCTTTGTGCAGACAAGGTAGGTAAGAAGAAAAACTTTGGAGATCGTGGGTGTAAAGTGACATGCCCCAAGGATTGACATTTACATAGACTTTGTTTAGTTGTGTAGGCATTAAAGAAGGCCCTGAATTTGTTGTAGATGGAGAAAGCTTTTTAGATGAGAGGACATTTTCCACAGTTTGTGGACTGCAAGAGACAAGCAATGGTTAGTGCAACAAAGCTTTGTTCTTTGTGTTTCAAGAGCTGGCAGTGAATGGGAACAGCTTCTTGGATTTCAGGAAAGGGGTGGCAAGTATGAGCTTAGCAGAGAGGGGTGAGACAGTAGCAGTCTGAATGGAAGGGAGATGAATATGAGTTCAGCTCTTTGTTTAATGGGCAAATGGACTGAGATGGTAGCAGGCCTCTGTAGCGAACTCCTTGCAGTACTACAGAAGTGGTATCAATGGTAGCTTTTAAAGTTTAACTGATCCAGCCATCCATCCAAAACCACTTTGTCCCATTTTTGTACATGGGGTTGGAGTGTCACTTCAACAGTGACAATCATCCAGAGCCAAGATTTGCACTGCCTGGTGGGCTAACCCTGTCAAAGTAGTTTTCCCCACCACACACACACTCATACACACTGATACCTATGGCCAATTTGGAGTGCTTAGTTCACCTACTGCATATCTTTGGAATGTGGGAAGAAACCAGAGCACTCAGAGGAAACTCACATGGACAGACGGAGGACTTGCAGTCTCAGCACAGAAGGCACCCCAGCTATCTGCTGTGCCACCTATTAACCTCTAAAAAAGTCAGGGAATATACTTTAGTATTGCCCAAATGCTATAATGATTATTTACCACTCCTGCACATGGCAAATCATGCATTCTTTATGGAGGTAGTGAGGGGAAATACTCATCATATGAAATGTCACATTATATGCGTACTAGTGAATAACAGTAACTTTGTGAGTGTATTATTTGTTAATCAGAACAGTATTGTTTTGCTTAATTTGTATGTTACTGTAATTGTGATACTTTGTTGATTAATGTTTTATGTTACTGCAATTGTGGTACATTATTTATTAATATTTTATGTTGCTCTAATTGTGGTACATTGTTGATTAATGTGCACTAGAGTTATCATGCTTGGTTGTTTCTGGAAATGCAATCAATAAAATCTTGCAGATTAACTTAACGCAATAAATAAGTAGATATGTTGCAATTATTAATTACTGGGCACATTACCTGAGTGATGAGTACAATGGCAAAAAGATAAGATAACAAGGTATGCAGCACACCATATTGTTCAATATTTTAAGCTGGAATGGTGCCCAGAACAATACAGTGACCTAGAGCCCTTTTCTTTATTATTTAGGCCCTTGCAAACATTTGAAAGAGTTTAATAAAAACTTTTAAGATATCATGGTTTGTCTTGAAAAAAGCCATGGGAATTTTCAGACCTTTCTCTTGGGACACATTGCATGCATACACTGGTATAAAAGTATTTTTTTTTATTAATGGATGCTGCTGAGGAGAATGATCTAAGTTATTGATTCAGCTACAGGATTCAGCTTTGATTTAAGAAGAGCATCTGTGATTGACCTGACTATATATTAACTTCCAGATCCTGGGGATGGGACAATAAAAGCTTTAGTGATTAGTGTATAATATTTTGTGTGATACCTGTATCATCCCAGGTGATTACAAGAAAACTTTCCTCATCAAACCTATTTTGTCATTTGTCAGATATCTGAAAACCTGAGCAGAAGAGTTCTATGTGTAAACTATTTAGAGTGAATACTACAGTTAAATAAAAAGAAAAAAGTGAAACACACATCAACAAAGAAATATCTTAAAAGACAGCAAAGTGGTGTGTGTGTGTGTGTGTGTGTGTGTGTGTGTGTGTGTGTGTGCACAAAAGTCTCTGTAAATATATATATATATATATATATATATATAGAGAGAGAGAGAGAGAGAGAGAGAGATTGATACATACATGTATATACATACACATATATATATATATATATATATATACATACATATATATATATATATATATATATATATATATATATATATATATATATATATATATATATATGTATATATATATATATATATATATATATATATATATATACATATATATATATATATATATATATATATATGTGTGTGTGTATATATATATATATATATATATGTATATATATATATATATATATGTATATATATATATATATATATATATATATGTATATATATATATATATATATATATATATATATATAAAAGCACTGATTATATATATATATATATATATATATATATATATATATAAAAGCACTGATGATCAAGTTCAGGTTTAGTTGACCTCTGTTTTGTTGACATAGTTTAGTCAATAAAACAGATTGTTGACAGTTTACAAGATTGACAGTTTCCCTGGTTGTGGAATTTGCGCTTTCCCCAAAGATTGTGCAATATCAGAGTTAGTATGTAATTAAAAGCTAGACTGGATGGTGCAGGGTGTCTTGGAGAACAAGGTTTTTAACTTGCATGGTCCAAATTTAATCCTTAGAGCATTTGCAGAGCATATGCTTTATCAGTGTTAGCATTTTTGACATTAACTGTGATATTACAGTTGTCGCCAAAATGTTGATATGACTTGGATCATTAGTTTCATGTTTTTATATATATATATATATATATATATATATATATATATATATATATATATGGGTCCCATTCAGTTTACCGACACGCTAGAAGGCCGACACTCTACAGAAGGAGACGAGAAGACCGACGACTCAGATGACCAACAAGGTGAGATCCCGACGTATGAAACACTGACATGGGCAAGGTGTGAGCGCGACTCGGTAAGTGTGTGATAGAGTGAGGGATTTAGCGTTAGGGAGCGGACAGGTAAGTGTGCGATAGTGAGGGACTGTAGTTTTAGGGGTGGGTTAAGTGAGTTAGGGTTAGGGTGCGGGTAGGGTAAGTGTGCTATAGTGACGGACTATATGTTTAAGGGTGGGTTAAGTGAGTTAGGGTTAGGGTGCAGGTAGGGTATGTGTGCGATAGTGACGGACTGTAGGTTTAGGGTTGGGTTAAGTGAGTTAGGGTTAGGGTGCGGGTAGGGTAAGTGTGCGGTTGTGTTGGACCTTAGGGTTAGGGTTTGGGTTAAGGTTAGTGCATGTATAGTTGTGCGTAATGTGTAGTTTACGTTTTGTGTGTTGGTGTTTTGGGTGTAGGTGTTATGGTGTTCAGTTTTGTGCGTTGTCGGTATTGTGTGTTGTCGGTCTTTTGGTGTCGGTGTTTTGGGTGTCGGCTTTGTGGCGTGTCGGTGTAGTGAAGTAGATCCAAATATATAGATAGATATAGATACACAAAAGCTGTGAAAACTATGTCTTTTGTTTCCTAACACTTTTATGCAATTTCTCATTAAAGGATGTAAGTTATTATCAAGCTGTCCAAGTTTATTTGGAGCCACATAGTGGTTAATATGTCAAACTGTAAAGTTAGGACCTCTGAATCTTGCAATGTCCCACATAAATACATGCAATATGAAGCAAACTTCTGTTTTGGACTGTAAACTTTACCATAAATAAAAACAAACCTGTGGTCACAGTGGGCTTTTCTAGTTAAATACAGTAAAATAATAAATGCTTTTATCTGCATTTTTTAGTTTTTCTTTTTCAACTTATATTAAGTAAAGCAAAAATCATAAGTCCCGTAAAAAGAGGGTTACAGGTTGCTTATTTAATACTTTGGTAGCCACTCTACTTAAATGCACAGCCTGCAGTGTATAAAACGTCATGGGATGTAGTCATTTATTTTGATGCACAACTTGTCAAGTACTATGCTCCCAACAAATATATCAAAATTAGTTTTGTAGAGTGCTGTCTGGGATTTAGGATTGACTGTTCCCATTTCTACATGATAGTTGGAGCTCTGTATATAAACAGTAGTGGGAGTGATATGTGCAGGAGATTTACGTCTCTGCAAAAACATTTACTCCTTTCAACTGTCAGCTTGTTGATAGTTTTGCTGACAAGTTGAGGTAGATTTGTTGGTTTGCCAATGGTGCATCACGTCAACATCTCATACTCAATCAGATTGTGTTTAATAGGTTAGCTCAGTAGCATAGATAGGGCAGGGCAAGAGGGGCAACTGTTGGGAGGGATCTTTCTGTAATACCATATCAGCTTTTAAAAGCCGGTATTGGATTTGTGGCCAAACCTGACTGCTGTAGCTCTCGGTGTGTGGTCTAAACTGTAGCAACTATTGTTAATCTATTTTTTAACTAAAACCTGAGCACTGCAGCACTCCAGAAAGGTTATAACCTGTAGCAAATATTTAAAAAATTTGTAGCAAGCAGTTTGCTGCAATTTAAAAAAAGACATGATTTCTTTTTAATAGAATGTGTGGAAGGAAAGTCAGGGACAGGGCATAGAATGATTAGGGAAGGAGGGAAGGTGTTCCTGTAGAAGAAACAAACTTTTTTTATGTTCTTCAATGAAAGATCTTCCCTCCAGATTAGGATCTAACTATAATAAGTTTATTGCAGTAAAGTGTGTGTTTTTTGGTGTTTTACAGTAAAGTTGATGATCACTAAAATGCTTTATTTTTTGTTACACTAAATTGTTTTTGTTTTTGCTCTTCAATGGAAGCAAATGGCTAATTAGAGTGAAAATGTTTTTTTTTTTTTTTTTTTGCTTTGGCAGGGGCATGAATCTGACTGCAATAAATAGATTCAATAAAGCCTACACTAAGTGTACGCAATATGTATTCAAGAATATTCTTATCACATTGTTTGTGCTTTCTATTCACTCAGAAAGATTATACTAAGTGTACATGTAGTCTACACTTTGTGGTAACCCTTATGAATTCCTGTCAATATTTAAAGTTGCAAGAATATCAGTAGAAAAATTAAATTTAGGAGGAAGAAGATATGAATTATTTCTGTGATGTCTGTTCATTCAACAGTGTATGCTTAGTGTAGGTATTATTGAATCCTGGGGATAGATATAGATATGGTATCTGTGTAGGCACTGGTACAGGAAACATTTTAATTTATTACACCAGCCAATTTTGCAGCAACAAGTTATGCAAAAATATGGCATGACAAAAGGACTAACGTAACATTAGGAGCTATGTGTGAAATGCATGATGGTTTGATATATAATCAATAAAATATTTGCACTTTATGTTATTTTATTACAAAAAACAGACCTTGATATTGTCTTTTTATTGTTATTAATCTTTATTTTAAAATTCTGATTACTATTTTCCACTTGTTTCATTAGATTGCAGTAACTGTGTCAGCTGTCTAATTTGTGCTCTACTCTGTAGTTCCAAACTGCCACATCTTGAGGCAAAGAGTGAACTAATTAATATAGCAAATTTAATTTCCATCAATCAGGAGAGGCAACTCTGCATTTATTGCACATGATTCTGAAAATTGCTCTGTGTGCGTGCATGCGAGTGTGTGTGTGTGTGTGTGTGTGTGTGTGTGTGTCTGTGTGTGTCTGTGTGTGTTTGCGTGTCTGTGTATGTCCTTGTATGTATGAGTGTGCACACACAATCAAACACGTATATATATATATATATATATATATATATATATATATATATATGGGTCCCCTTCGAATGGTCGACATTTCACAATGTCAACATTCATATGGCCAAGACCATATGATCAACATTTGAAATGGGGAACTGGCATCTTCCTACAGTGAGGAATGGAAAGATTTCCATGTCTGCACTTTAGTGCAATCTCGGAGTTGGTATATTTAAGTTCTGGGGGGGGGTGCAGGGGGAGCTCCCCTGCTAGCAGCGTTAAGGTAAGTTTGTTTTTTATGTTATATTTGTATGGTCGACATTTCAAATGTCGATCATATGGTCTCGGCGATATGAAGTTCGACATTGTGAAATGTCAACCATATCAAGTAGTCTCATATATATATATATATATATATATATATATATATATATATATATATATATATATATATATACACACACACACTCATACACCTTTCTCCCACTTGTCTTCTCAAAAAATTAAGTAGCATCACAGTCAACCTTTGTAACACAGTTACAGAACTACATGCCTTGATATCGCAGTATAACCCTGATATAACATCAGAGATTCTGAACTGCTCCCTCTAGGCTACAGTAATATCAGATCTGATAGGCCTCACAAGAAAGCAGGAGGTGTGGTCTTAATTTATCCATGTTCATACACTCTCTCTTCCTGTTCACACAACATCCCAAAATTCCAAAATGCTGAAATACTAGTATCACTGCTAAAGCTTAACAATAAAAAGCATCTCTTTTATTACAGATTATATTGCACCTGAAAATAATATAACAACTTTAAAAGAAATCCTGTCCTAGACAACTAATTATATACCTTAGGAAAAATCAAACTAGGAGATGTAAATATTTACTGGCAAATCTTTACATCAGACTTTTCCTCAGGTAGTATAAAACTTTTTGGTTATATACAACTTATCAAAACACCCACTAGATTTAATAATGCCAGTAGTATAGGTGCAATTCTAGACTGGATACTGGTCTCTGACACTAATGAATTTACAGCTTCTGGAACCTACCTATTGGAGTCAAGCTGAATTTATGAATACCACTCTATCTTTACACTGATCTCTGATTGTTATGAGTCTGTCACTAATTCTTACTTCTCACTGTCTTCAGAAGACTCTCACTCACCACAATTCTCATATCATTTCTAGTCTGTCCACCCGCTGAGTAGTAGATCCTGGATCTCATAATAATAAACTTTGCTGCACTGCCCAACCACCTTATCTTCTTCTTACACATGATGTCCATCCTCCTCCATACCATGTCATCCACTTCCAAGCTGTGTCCTGTCAGTTAAACTATATTCATTGTAAAAATTCTTAGATCATCTTTGACAAGTTTATTGGCTTTATATTCTGCTGTCACTCTCAGGTAGTCCTGCATGGACAACTGGACACCAGCTTGCTAGTAGCTTACTTACTCAGGGCTGCTGGGCTTTATGCAAAACACATATTGGCTAATAGGGGCACACAGGCTCCTCTCACAATTAACTCCTCCACTCACTTACCACTGGAAATACCAGTTTTAATACTGTCAATTGCCTAGCCCTTATACAAAGCACAGCTTATGATCTATGTTCTCCTATCTAGATATTGTACAGCACATTTGTTGCATAAAGAAAAATGTCTATACAACTCTTCCCCCAAGGGGCACCACCTAGAGTCTGTTTTGCAGTTGTTTGGGTGCATACCATTGGCATACCCCTTAAGTTTAACATTTCAGTAGAAACACACAACATGTTTTTGTCAGGTGGGAGAGTTCACGCAGGCAGTTGGTGGAGGTTAAGCTCAGACCTTGTGGATGGGAGGTAAATACCTTAGCCATTATGCTAACCATACCTACACATAGCATATGTATATCAGTATATTTCCTACTACCTTCTGGAACACTTCAGGAACCAATGGATCCCAAAAGGTAGCCTTACAAATCTGTACTGTTGAAAAGTGTACATATCTTGGAAATGGGGCTACCCACAGTAATCTGCCAAACAATCACTAAGTAGAATTTAGCACTCAGAGCAAGCAGTTTTACAGCTCCAGTACTTTGAAGTGGATAATGCTGTGCCACTGTACTCCACATGTTAATGTCCTGGAGATCAGTACATATCCTCACCGTATCCTTCTTTAGGACTAATACCATGCTTTTGGCCCATTCTTTTGGTTCAAGTCAGCTTGATTACAATTCACACTGACCCCATATACTTCAGCTGTAGCGCTATCCTTGTTTTAAGTGGAATAGGTATTCTTCTAAAAGTAGGAATTATGTGAGTTGCCTCAGATGAAGCTATCATGGTAATTAGCCTGTAAACATACTAAGTCTTCAAACCAATCAGATAATTTCTTCAGAATGTCATGTGTATGCTGCATATTGCTCTCTACATTCAATGACTTATGTTTCTGAGCTTGTTAATGCAGTGATAATCATTGACATTATTCTATTATACTTGCTTGCCAAAGAGTGTAGTTTTCAAGAAAAGCATGCTTTAGTACACCATTCACTGAAATTTGTTCTTTAGAGTTTGCATCCTACTATCACCTGGTCTTACTTTAAGTGAAATATTAGGCAATTCATTCATTCTAAATATGTCAAGGCCACTCTGTAATGTTAAATATGCTTCCATTTATCATCCTCCTGTTTGCTATTTATAACTTAATTACACATAGGTCCGTAGGTTCATAGGTATTTCCTTGGTTAACGACCACAAGGGCCATTTTAAGCTTAGCCATGCATCCCAAATCTCTGACAAGTTCTGGTACATGTGAAAAGTATAACCAGGGGATTGGGAGATGAAACATTTACAAGCAGGGGCCTGGGAGATGAACCATTTACAGGGTGCCTTTGTCCATTTGAGACATAGGTGCCAAACCAGGAATGGATTTCCTGTTCCTCTTCCAATTGTCCAAGTAACTTGAATTGGGTTAGGGAGGAACTATGTTTCACATGAATGGGGATCATGTTCCAGAGACGGCATAGTCTCTGGGATACATACCTGTCTCTCCAGTGTTTCCTATTTATATCACAGGCAAGGTTTAAGTCTTTAGAATGGGTAATTCTGGTGATGTTTGTTTTGTAGGTATGAAGGAGGTCCATCAGAGAGGGGTCTGACAATGCCCTGTATGCAAGGCATATTGGATCCCCCTTCAACAGCATGTAGGAGACAGAATACGGATAGGGCCTTGAGACGTTCTGCAAAGGACATGTTACTTATGCCCTGTATTCTTTTAGTGAGGAGCCTCTGTGAACATTCCAATTGTTGGATATGGCTGGTTAGGTACATATGAAAGAGGACATTGTACTCAGTGATAGGTCTTATGCATGGAAAATACACTGGAACAATGACTTCCTTGGACCTTTGTTTATACATTGTGCAACATAGAATGACTTCCTCACTACTGTAGACGTGATGGTCAAAGGCTAGATTACTGTCTATGTGTGTCACTAAGTCCCTGAATACTGTGTCAACTCTAAAGGTATGTGTTGTCAATATGATAGTTACCAGGGGTGGATAGCTTTCCAAAGGATACTATTATGCATTTCTTGGCACAACATGCAGTTCTGTTAGTAAATCAACCACCACCAAAGTTAAAGTCTTGTGCGCTATTCTTAACTTTGCTCACATAAGCATTTGCTGACTGCTACCTCTTTCATTTCTCATGACTAACAAGTGTCTCACAAATGACATATTTTTATTTGGCTTGCAATATGTTAGGAATTTACTTTTAGAACTGAAGTCTTGTCTCAATGTTCCTGTCTAAATGTAGAAATGTTAAAAACCCGGATGGTTTATTCAGCTACAAAATGAAGGAACATTATACACTGAATTATTTTAAGGTTTTTCTGCATGTTCACTCACAGTAAGAAACAGCTCGAAACAATGGAGCCATAATTTTCTGTCTTCACAGATGTGTCCTGGTATTTTACAGATTTTGCTCAATGTAGTACTGCCATCATGAGCCAAAAATTGAAGACATTCAAAAAATATATTGATGGTTTAGTGGAATGTGGAAATGAGATAAAAACAGTGATCATGAGATTTTTGGTTTTACTTTGCAAAACTGAAGCAATCTTGATAAGAAAATTTTGAAAATACAAACAAGTGACAATTATAACAGAGTAAGGCTTATTGATTTCACTTTCCATAGTGTGACTGTTAGAAGACATAGTAGAAAATATGTGGCTAAGGTTATCATTATGAATAATTGAAAGCATTCACTTCAATCAGTTTAAAGACTTTTATCACGTCACCCACAATACATACCAATGGGACAGCCGTTGTCCTGGTCTGATGATTTTTGTGAACAGCTCCTGTTAATTGTGGTATTCACAGTCGTGCATGATTCTGACACTAATCCAGCTGGTGGCTTTAGAATTGGTTATTCATTTTCACTTCTACACTGGTAATGATGTCTCACTGTCTTACTTCTAATAAACTGTCTAACGTTTCACAGAACATTCATATTTTTGTCTCATATTTCCCTGGTATATGTCTCATAAAATTTGTGGTTTTCTCACAAGCTATCAAAGACTGCAGTTACTGTATAATGACAGACATTTGAGTTTCAGAAAAAAGAGTGTGAATGTAAAACCTGTTATTCTAGCAACTTTCTAAGTTTAAAGAGCAGTATTTAAAAATTGCCCCTTATTTTGTACTTTTTTGCTCTGTTGTGTTTGGCTTTGCCCCTGATTCTTAGATTAAAAGAGAATTCTACCCAAATGTAAGTTTTTTCTTTGTAAAAAGTGATTTTCCTTCAATGTAATCTAAAATTAAACATGTCACAAACAGAAAAAGCATAATTTAATATGCTAATAATTATTCCCATTGTTTTATGCCTAAACTTATTCCTGCTTGCATTTCTTTCCTGCATCTGTCTCATCATCTGTTACAACATGAAGGCTACGAAGAGTGGAAGATTAATTAAGTTAGATCACATTTTCAACCTACTGAGCCATTAAGAAAACAATGAGCTATTAAGTGTACATAATCTGCGTTCAAGAACATCCCTACCATATGTTTTTTGTGCTTTCTAATCACTCAGAAAGATTACACTAAGTGAATGTGTAGTATACATTTTGCAATAACCTTTATGAATCTCCCTCCATATTCAAGGCTGCAAGAAAATCAGTAGGAAAACTAAAATTAGGAGGAAGAACATACGAGTTATGCTTGTGTTATCTGTTCACTCATAACACTTAGTGTGGGCATTAATGAATCTTAAGAACTAGCTTAAGCAAATTGCCAGCATCACACCTCAGATAAATAGTGGAGTTTTGAGCAAAAGCAAGGCTTTCAAACTTAGTTTTCAGACAACTGACAGTTTACTTTATTTTCTTATTATTAATTAGTTGTCCTTCCCTTTAATCAAACACTGAGTGCCACAAAGAAAGAAAATATTTTCATTGTACTATTCTCATTTCCTGTCAGTGTTTGATTTTGTGTTTTTCTACAATGTATTTTCTTTAGAAGCACGTTTCTTCTGGTGTTTTTGTGACAAGTCAAGACAAGTTGGGGAAAGGAAGATAAACATCAAAAACGTTAATTCTCTCTACAGTACTACAAACTATGAATGCAGCACAACAAATCAGTCCAGGTAACACTTAACTGGGATTAGATTTCTCAGCCATGAATAATGAACTACAGTTGTTACTTTGAAAGGAACAATTAAGCTCAAGCCTGCGATCCAGGTGTTCCTTAAAATGCAGTATTAGAGATGGTGGCTAATAAAAATCAAAGAAAGCAAAGTAATGAAAAATAGGGAATGATGCTGGCAGTCATAGTACTGCTGTAAGCTGATAAGAGAGAGAACCACAGTAAATGATCCTCTCATCATAAAGATTTCTCTCTGTACCTGTAAAAATGGCATCAGGGTGGTAACGGTACTGCCTGGATAACAAAAGCATGCTACTCATACCAGCCACCTTAAAGGCCATTTTGGGGTATAACAAATTGAGAAATAATAACAACCACTTTGAAACAGAGACACTAGTAATGTAGAAAAGTTCAAATTATGGTGAAAACATATATATTTTTTTATTTTGTTATGGGCCGGATTCTCAAAAGCTTGCACGGAGTGTTAGAGTAGTGTATGATGTCACACAGGCAAGATGTCTGCCGTGTGATCCAGGAATATCCTGTAGGGGCGTGCACAAGAGCTGCTAAAGCTAGTCTTGCATGGACAGCATCATGGTATGCAGATTACCACATTTGCTGGTGAAAGCCATGCAAATTAGGTAAATTTGAGATCCAGCAACCACTAACCTGTCCGTGGAAGATTAGTGTTACCCACAGAAATGTACTCTGCTGGTAATGGAGTACACTTCTGCAAATAGCTAAACGGAGCTATGACAGCTCCAAATAAAGGATGCATACAGTTGAAGAAGCATGCCAGTGGCCAAATATAAGGCCATTGGCAGTGCAAAATGTTTAAAAACATAAAAATGTACCTTTTTCCCCCCCTGATCTCCGATGTGTAAGCATAGCGCAGCACCGCGCAAACGTGCGGCGGTTAAAAAAACAAGAAAATTATTTCAAAAATGCCAAAAAATAGGCATTTTCACTAAAAAGCTTATTCTGCCATGCAGGTGAATGGCAGGCTGAAGACAACATGGCTACTGTCTAGTGGTTGCTGAGGGAGGGAAGCTCAGTGTGAGAGATGCAACCATGCATTACTAGGCAAGCCTATGCAAATGAGGATAAGGATAGTGAATCCCAATTTTCCCCAGCATGTGAGGCATGTCCCAAGAGTGTAAGATTTGGAGTAGGTGGGTATAAGACTAGAATATAGGTGAAATCATGAGGGTGTGTGTCAGAGAGGCTGTAAGCTAATTGGAGTACAGTGGCTCGTGTTTGCCCTGAGTTGCTCAGAATTGCAAAAGAGACGTGTCTACAGTTGTCCTATTTGAAAACCTCAAACCCAAGGTGTACACTGTTATAATATAGGAAACTCCTTGCAAACATGCACACAGCATGTGCGCGCGTTGGTGCGAGTTGGTGCGCATTGGTGCTCGTTTGCGCGGCGCTTCCCCTGGGCGAAAACAGAAAGGCAAAAGGAAGGAAAAGAAGCAGTAGGAAGTTAACCAAGGAGAACTAGCAGAGCTGCCAGGTGAAATACATCAGAATCAGCCAATTACACAGGCAGCAGACTAGCCCAGCCCAGCCCAGCACTTTAAACTCTACAAACACCATTCCCCTCTGTTTTTTTCTCAAGAATTCTGCAACACTGCAGTATACAAAGAGGGAAAGCTTAAAAAGCTTAAGTCAGACAAAATGTTAGGGGCTGTTCTTGCCATCATAAACCAACATGTGCAAGGTGCTGAGGGTGGTGATGTTGTGAATGCTGCTGAGCAACCCACAATGAGGAGATGGAGAAGAGTGTACAGACCCAGGGTAACCTACTAGGGGCTACATGAGCTGGAGATAGTGGAGCGCTATAGGGTGGACAGGGACCTCCTACAGCAAATTGTTGAGCTGTGCCGGCCATGTCTCACACACAGAACCAACAGAGGGGAACCCATCCCAGTGAATACCAAGGTATGTGTTGGCCTAAGAATACTAGCTACAGGTACCTTTCAAAGACCAACTGGTGATATGATGGGGATTTCACAGGCATCAGCATCCAGGGTACTCCACCAGTTCCTGGATGCCATGTCAGCACATGTCAGTGACCACATATATTTCCACACTTCCCATGAGGCATTGGCCAGCAATATGCGTCCTTTCACCAAATAGCAGAATACCCTGAGGTAGTGGGTGCAATAGACTGCAGGCACATATGCATCAAAGCACCACTCGGTGAGCGGGGTAGGGTCTACATCAACCACAAGGGCATCCCCTCCATCAACTGCCAGTTCGTGTGCGATGCCCAGGGCATAATAATGAATGTGTGTGCTGGATGCCCTGGAAGCTATCACAATTCCCACATTTGGCATCTGACCCAGCTGTACCAGTCATTTGCCAATGGGGACATTTCTTATGGTCACCTAGTAGGGGATGCTGGATACGCACCGGAGCCAAGGCTGATGACACCCATCAGAAATGCACACACACCTGAACAAGAACTCCATAATGAGGCACACACACAAACAAAAATCATAATAGAGTGCGTGTTTGGGATGCTCAAGTCACGGTCCCAGTGCCTGGACACATCTGGTGGAGCCTTGCAGTACTCACCAACTACATGTACCCAAATTGTTATGGTATGTGCCATGCTACACAATATGATCCTGTGGAAACAGCTGCAGCAGGAACAGCATGGGGCAGGGCCAAACAGCCCCCCACCATTGCAAAGGCCTGCACAGGCACAGCATGACTCAGAGGAGGAACAACCTGAGCCTGCCCCAGTAAGCAGAAGGAGGCATGCCCAGTATGTCCTGGCCTTGGCAAAGAGGCAACGCATAGCACATTCACTGACTCAGTAGGAACCCTGGAAATGACACCTTTCTCTGACTTGCACATACAGTAAAAGGGATGCCTAACTTGACACTACCTGTTTTCAAACATGTATAGGGAGTGTACTATGTGCATCTGACATAGGCAGCCGTGCAGCACCACCCTCAGTACTGGCACAGACACAACTTAAGTCACTCACACATACCAGTTGGGGGGGGGGGGTCACATACCTAACAGTCACAGCCAGCAGGACAGTTGTAGACAAACACAAACACAAACAAATGCTGTATCATGCCCTCTGAAGAGGCATATGTGTAACCTCCCCCCAGCCTATGCAGTCAGATAACAGGCAAGGCAGTGTGATGTGGGTTGGGTAGGCTATGAAGTCACAAACTAATATGCGTGTAATTGGAAGCTAAGGTCTGTAGTACAGTGGTATGCCTCAATCCAGTATGATAGGCAACAGTACAGACTGAAATGGAGTACCTGACATAGCAGTGCAGGCCTAGCAAATGTGTATAAGTGTCAGGTGTACCCCTCAGCCTATGTACACCCACAGTAACAATCAGGTGTGCCCCCTGGGAAAAATGTACAAATAATAGCTGTCCCCCCTGTATGTAGAAAAGTTGATAAGTCTATGCAAATTGACTCATGGAAGCCCTGCAGGCACAGCATGCTTTCTGTTGATGTACAACACAAAGGTGAGCCCTGAAGTAAAAACCAACTTGATTTTTCACACACATATAGTATATATGCCCATAGTGGGCATGCTCACACACTTAAACAAACAAAGCAAATGTCAGTCAACAACATACTGAAAGGTCATACTGGGCATGCTCACACACTTAAACAAATGAAGCAAATTTCAGTCAACGACATACTGAATGGTCATACTGGGTATGCTCACACACTTAGGCCATGTCTGAGTACAGCAGTGGGCCACACATATCTGGCAGTTGCAGTTCTTACTCCAGACACATGTCATTATTCACCAATCCTGCCTTGTGCACACAGTGATATGAAAACAGACCCATATAATATACTGGACCCCTGTCATAATCAAACTATGTAATACAAGTACTTAAGTTGTTCAAAGAACGTTAAAATACAAAGAAAATCAATAAATCTCCGATCAGCGTCATCAAGAAACAATGAGCACTCCTAACATTATCCAAGCCAAACTCTGACAAACATATTGCCAAAGATTCCATAGAGAACCATAAAGATTTCTTTAGCTATGTCATAAATATCAATGTAAACTCATATATGTTCTGAGTTAGTGCAAAGTGTAAATGAATACATGTACATGACTGACAATGCCAACATCTTGTCAGACAGGCTCATACATATGTAACCCCCCTCTCACTGACAAAAGGGCCCATTACCATACCTGGAAATTGTGAAAACCCAGAAATCACATATACAATGGTTAAACAGCTCTATCCAAACCTAAAAACATAGCATCTATGGGATGACATGGTGTCCCTGGCTGTGTCATATGTGAACTCCAAAACAAACAGATCCTGCACCTGAACAGTCTGTTGAGACTCACCCTCTGTACAGGATATGAAACTGTGGAATGGGTTACAGCAACGTTTGGCACACTCCACAAGTGTTGGTGCACAACAGACCATGGGAACTATTGTCTTATAAGCCTAATAAGCCTGATCTGCAAGGCTGTGGAGTCCATCATTATGGAACTCATAAACAGAGCTATTGGGAGCTTACAAACACCGAACACTAGCCATTTTGGTTTGGTCAGGGGCAGATCATGGTCCCTAAACCTGCTAGACTGTTTTCAAGGCAGTTACCCAGGACATACATCAATGAAATGAGCTCCACATGGCCTACATAGACCTTGAAATGCCCTTTTCCAACATCCCACACACATGTCGTATCAACAAAATCAACAACCTGTGCTTAAACACGTATGTCATCTGATGGATTACCATCTGGGTCACAGATAGATCCCACAAGGTAAGATTTGTGGTCTCCCTTTTGGCTGGTTACAACTGCTGTCCCCCATGGCTCAATTCCTGGACCCCTCCTGTCTGGTGTATACTTTTTAGAAGTACAGTTAAACACATGAGGGCTATGGTTAGCAAAGTTTGTGGATGACTGCAAAAAGGTTGTCATAACCAATGTTTGGGACAATAGAGACATCCTTAAAAAGGATCTCAGTCAGATAGATGTGGTGTCAAAATTATGGCCTCGAGCTGCAGTCATACAGATACCACATAGGTGCCAACACCCTAAATATGGAGGTAATAATAAGGGATCTATGGACACATGTGGATAGTCATCTCTGCTTTCACAAACACATTCACAAAGTGTTTAGAGAATCATGCTATGTGTCCCCACTAGATGCCAAAGTCTTAGCATGTGGGTCAAAGGAGGTTCCCGCTACTCATCAGTCATCAGACCCATCAGAGAGTACCACGACACACTTGCAATGTATCTGACTAGGCATCTTCAGCAGCTGGAAAGACCACTGAAGTACCTCAACAAGAGGATTACTGGCCTCAAACAGTTGCTCCATGCAACAAGACTGAAGTAACTCAATCTGTACTCTGTTGCATACCGTCTACTCTGGCGATCTCTGCCCAACATACAGGTCCATGTCCAATGCAGAACTGATGTACATGCTCTATCTGAAGTAAACCCAAGCTCACTGTGCCACATGCTCTAGGGATATAATCATCACAACAATAAATAGAACATGTTGGAGGGATACATTACTAACTCACAGACTTCCCTTGCTTTGGAACAGGCTCCCAACCTACATTAAGCTGAGTCCCTCACTGACACTCTTCCAGAGGAGCCATTTTGAGTTTATGTGAAACTGAACTTTCACACCATGGATCACTTCATCAGCTCTACTACACAGAGGTATAGGGAACTAACCCCAGTTGTGGCGATAGCTGCACACTATGACCATACTAATGTATGCCTTCAGGCAGATAGGCTATTACCTACCTATGTACCTATATATGTAGGGGGAACACCGTATAATAAGCCAAAGATGGATGGGCAGAGATGTGTGTAAGAGGGTGACCATGACAAGGAGCCATCCAGGACTGTCCCACCCAGCACACATCCCAATGGCACAAAAGACATGAGGTGCACATCTCACTGACTGTACATAATAGCCACCAGTATCTGTAAGCATTACAGTGTATGTGGTGCATGTACCTGCTGTACAACATAACTGTACAATGAAGTACACATCTACTATCTGTAGACATGTACCTGTCACATAGGTTCATAGGTATGTAGTAGACTATCTTCATGAAGGCATATATTAGCCTAGACAAGTTGTGCAGCTTTCACCACCCCATTTGTTAGTCTCCTAATCCCTAGTTCTAACAGTAAGTACCCTAAGCCCCTATCTAGTGGGGCTGCTGATGTGATCCTCGGCGTGAATTGTCTGTTTCCCATCCACTCATCAAGGTTCCTATTGAAGAGTGTCAGCGAGGGGCTCTGTCTTATGTACATTGGGACTCTGTTCCACAGTAAGGCAGGTCTCTGGGGTGGTACTCTATCCCACCAGCATATTGTATTCATTGTTGTGATGAAGTTCATATCACTGGAGTGTGTAGTGCGACTCAGTTTTGTTTTCCTTAGATGGAGCATGTTCAACAGTTATGTGTTGGACATGGCTCTGTATGTTAGGCAGAGTTTGCCTCTGAGTAGGTGCTACGCAACAGAGAACAGATTCAGTTTTTCCAGTTGTGTTGCATAACACAACTGTTTGAGGCCAGTAATCCTCTTGGTGAGGTACCTCTGTGGTCTCTCCAGCTGATGGATATGCCTAGTTGAGTACATCCAAAATGGTGCATTGTACTCAATGATGGGTCTAATGACTTAAGAGTAGAGGGCAACCACTACCTCTTTTGATATTGATGCAAACCCTTTGTTGATTAGGTGGGCCACACATGATTTCCTAACCACTTTGGCAACATAATTGTCAAAGGAAGGATGACTATCTACTTGTGTCCCCAGATCCCTTATTACCTGTCAAGTTTTTAGGGGGTAACATCTATGTGATAGTTTGTGGGTTCTTTGTTTCTCCCAAAGGGGATTACTATGCATTCATTCACACTGAGCTTGAGGCCATGATTCTGACACCACACATCTGTCTCATAGAGTCCCTTCTGTAGAATATTTGTGTCATCCGGGGAATCTATTATGGCACACATTTTGCAGTTCCCAGCAAACTTAGTCAACCACAGCCCTCCTGTGTTGGCATGTACTTCTGAGAAGTATATACCAAACAGGAGGGGCCCCAGGTCTGAACCCTGGGGGACACCAGTTGTTACCGGTTTAGAGTCTGACATGTAGCCAGAAACTTTTAATTTGTGGGATCTATCTGTGAGCCAGTTTGCAATCCATCTTGTGATGTATGGATTTATGCCCAGGTTGGTGAGTTCATCTATGAAACCTAACTGGGGAATGGTGTCGAAGGCCTTAGCGAGGTATAGGTAGGCTGTGTGGAGCTCCTTTCAATCATCTGTAGCCTGGGTAACTGTCTCAAAGAAATCCACCCAGTTCAGGAGGCATGATTTGCCTTTGACAAAGCCAAACTGGGTTTGCTCCACTGTGTGAAAGTTCCCAATGTCTTTATTGTTGAGTTCCATTGTGATTGGTTCCATTGCCTTGCAGATCAGATTCGTCAGGCTCATAGAGTGGGAATGCCAAGGGTCTGTTGAGGCCCCACCCCTGTGGAGTGGGAAGAACATTGCTGTGCAACATTCTATGGGTACATATCCTGTAGAGAGGATGTAGAGAGAGGTGTAGGTATCCTTGATGAATATGGATACATCCTCACCCTACGTGCTATGATTCAGGTTCTGATGCTGGAAGGTATGGAATGAGTAGTATGCTGGTAGTGCTGGTGTGCTCTCTGGAGCCTTGAACTAGGTTTCTGTTACTGAACAGATATCAGTATTCTCCATACTGAGGAGTGCCTCGAGTGTGTGCATTTGGAGGCTGAGACTTCTGGTATTGAGTAGCATTTAGCTCACTTTGTGGTTATTTGTGTTGGTTATGAGGGTTGGTTTGTCCTTTTAGCCTTGCCTAAAAAAGGTAATATGGGGACAACAAGAACCTTGGCCAGTATTCAGAAGCATAGGGATGACAGGTGCAAACCATCTCTAGCGAAGCAACAAGGCTTGTCTATCATGTCATCCCAGGCAGACAGAGACTGGGATCCCCTTTGAATGACACCAGAAGCTCAGCCAATTGTTGAAGTTTGTCATCTTTCTGTTATATTGCAGTATCATGTAGGTGAAGGTAAGATGCTACTCAAGGTCAGGGTCATACCAGCCTGGGCTACATGATCATAGAGCTACTATATATATCTTGTCATGTTGTCCTGGGAGGTATTTCTCAGATCATTCACACTGACATGTACAAAGACCCTGTCATATATGTACCTTTTCTGGAGTGATGTAAGTGCTTGTGTTATGTGGCGGATCATAGCACCTGACAGACAACTGACAGTAACCTTCCCCTTGTCCAGCCTAGTGAGTGGAACATCTGTGTGCCTGACTATGGAGTCACCTATTACTAGTGTGTTGGGTATGTTGTTTTCCCTTAGGGCCTGTTGTGAGGCACACTGCTTTGGTGTATTATGTGTTTTCTGGCATGTGCTTGGAGGCGCATGTTGCTTGCTTGTCTACTTAGGAGGAGACTTTCTCTTTTTCAGATTAATATTTGTATTCTCCGATTATGTTAATGTGTATTTATGTGTGCGTTTTGCTGGTGCTTATATTGTAGGTCTATGTGAGACTGTTGGCATTGTGCTTGTATGACCCTACTCCTCTTGACTGTATTTTCCAGTATTGGGTTGACAGAGCTTAGCCTCCAGTTTGACCCTGTGTGTGCCAGCATGTGGTGCATCAACCCATGTATGATATGGCTATGGCCTATGCATACAATACACTCACAATACGGTTCTACCTGACATAGTCGAAACCACACAACACCGACAACCATCACACACACACCACATATTATTGACAGTCCAAAAAACACAGCCATAACACAACCGACAACGAATAACCACCGTACACAACCACGAAACCCCCATACACACAACACACCACAATAACAAACAAAACAAAAACACATCCCCATTCACACACAACACACAACACAACAACCCAAATCAACTCCAGCACAAACCACACTAACCTACCCCCTAACCCTAAGGTCTCCCTACTACCTTACCTACCCGCCCCTACTAACCTAAGCAACCCCCCTCGGCCCCCTAACTAACTCACCTTACCCCACCCTAAACCTAAACTACCCCCTAACTCAAACCACCCCCTACCCACTCTAACCTAACTCCACCCCCACTCTATAACCTCCTAATACTCCTCCCTACTCCCCCCTCACACCCCGTCAATCTCACCACTACCACCACACCACGTCCGTCCCACACTACACACTCACACAGCACAGCCTTTCCCCATGTCGGCACCCTCGGATTTGTTACCGCACATCGTCGTCGTGTCGGTCTTTGTCTGTGCGATCTTCTGCCACTCCGGATTCGATGTCCTCTTCGATTTGATCTTCTGGCGAAGTCTTCGGATCCCACAATACACCTAGTATGATAAGCCTGCTGAGGTTAGCAAATGTGAAAAAAACTTTTGGGCAAACTGTCAGCGAGTAATGTCTGTATTGCATCCTGTAACTCCATATTGCTTACTGAAGTGTAAAAATGTACTTAGTTTGGATTAAGAACCCAACACTTGCCAACTGTGTATGTGTGTGTGTCTGTCACTCCCTGGGGAGAGAGCAACCTTTTTGGAGACTACTCACACCCCTTAAAAGTGATATACTCATCTTTGTCAAGTCTGATGATGATACCATCCAATAAATATACCTGTGGGAAGATGACACCCTAGTAATGTATATAGCGCGTTGTGTAAATGCGTACAGCTGTAGTATCATAATGTAGTTAGGTAGGAGTTTGAATCCTGCACTTGCCAATTGTGTGTGTGTCTCTCCTTGGGGAGAAAGCAACCTTTTTGGAGACTACTCACACCCCTTAAACGTGATATACTCATCTTTGTCAAGGCTGATGATCTCACAATCCTACAAATATACCTGTGGGAAGATGAAATCCCAGTAATGTGTATAGCGTGTTGTGTGAATGTGTACTTCTGTAGTATCATACTGTAATTAGGTAGGAGTTTAAATCCTACACTTGCCAACTGTGTGTGTGTGTGTGTGTGTGTGTGTGTGTGTGTGTGTGTGTGTGTGTGTGTGTGTGTGTGTGTGAGAGTGTGTGACACAGTTTTGTCGGTTCCAGCTTTGGTACTGACAACCACTTCGGCACCGATCCCTGTGTTAGTGCAGACCATGACCTCAGCACCGATGACTTCTTCGGTGCAGACACCCATAGTCCAGTCTCTCGGCACCATTGTTCTCGGTGCGGACTGGTGAGATGGGTACTGAAATTGCCTCTTCTGTGGACAGGACTGTTTCTCCCTCAGTCTCCTTGAGGTCCACTAGAAGCCTTTTCAGACATGATGTGTTGCATCTTGTGGATCAGGTGCTCTTGGCCAGAGGTATCCCACACCCCGGGAACTAACCTTCCTTGGGAGGTGATCACCCGTCTCCAAAGACCCCTTCTTATTTTCCTCCTTCATTGCCTTTGAAGTCCATGGATATAGCACACTCTTCCCCTTCTGCAGTTCCCTTTATGGATCTCACTAAGGAACCACAGTTGCCTTTGCGGCAGGAAAGTTTTGCTATGCCCCAGGATGTCAGTTGTGACACACATAGTTTGCTGCTCCACAGCCATCCAGGGACTCCGGGCCGGCAGGCTGAGCCACGTAGGGGAGGGGTGACCCCTGTCCTAGACATTCACTCCTCTTCAGGTGGACCAGCCTTCCAAATGATGGAGAAGGCTTTCGCTGCTGCTGGTGATACTGGACTGTCTATCCCTCTGCCCTCCTCTGGTACACTGGTTTCACAAGTTGCACCAAGCGGACACCGGGTAGAAGGGCCTCAGGACATATTCCCACAGGAAACCTTTTTTCCGCTGTCTTCCCCAGCTTCTCTTGCTGAGGAAGTCCACCGGAAACATTCGTGTAAGAGGAAGCACATGGACTCTACAGAGGAGTCCCTCACTGAAGTCGCAGATTTTGATGAGGGGGAAGGATCCCCCTCAGTCACCCTCTGAGGTATCCTTTGGTGATATCCTCGAAATCCTGAAACAGAGAGGTGACTGGCAGTCCTCTAATCCGACCTCTGAGGAATACGTGTTCCTGCAGGCCTTTTGCGCCCAGCCCCCTACCTCCTGGGTTACTCCACCTGCCGATTAACTTGTCCGGCTTATCATGCAGCATGCTTGGAAGGCTCCTGACACCATCAAAGCTATTCCCCAGAGGCCAGATAAGATTTTTTCCCCTCCTGCTCCGAATCCCCATTGGTCAAAAGTCTTCATGTGGATGCTTTGGTGGTGCTGGCCGCAACAAAAAAGGATCTGGCAGAGGAAGATAGCCAGACTCTCCATCTGCCTAACAAAGAGTCCCGGGCCCTGGACAGGATAGGGAAGTGCACCTTTGCATCAGCGACTGTTACTATCAGGTCCCTGAATTATATGGCACACTTTACTAGGCTTCAATGGGATCTGATTTTTGAGCTCTCTGAATCCTTGGCTGGGGCGGTGTCTGATGAGGTCTGTGACAAAGGGACCTCTCAGCTGGCCATCATTGAGTCAGTATCTAACTCCTCTATGTGACTGATATCTCACACATCAGAAGGAATAGCTAGAGCAGTGGGTTCAGCTGCGGTCTTGAGACGACATGCCTGGATGCGCTTGTGCAATTCCGCAGAACCCTTTAAGGCTTCCTTTCTTAATGCTCCCATTGAAACCTCCTCGTTGTTTGGACCCAAAGTTTAAAGCAGACTGGCCAGATGTGAACAGGATGGTAAGACCCTTTCTGCCATAAGTGTCCGCTATTCTTCCTCTCAAAGTGCTTTCCCCTGAAACCAAATGAGTGGGAAGATATGGTTCAGGAAATCTCAGGGTCCTTTCCGTGACATACAGGCCGAGTTCTCCCCTAGAGGCAGAGGGGGAAACTCACAGGGAAGATGCTCCTTTTGAGCTGGAGGGGGTCCGCTTAACCAGGGTTCCAGGGATTCCTTCCCTGGCCAATCCTACCAGCGCTCCTGAAGAGCGGCCCAACTCCTTTCCTCTGGACATAGTTGGGGGACATTTTTCCTTGTACCCTTCTGCCTGGCTAACCATTACCACCAATTCTTGGGTACAAAGGATTATAACCAGAGGTTATTGTATCCCCTTCGATCTTTGTCCTCTCCCATCAAAAACCTTCCTGACGTTCCACCCAGTCAAAGGGAAGAAGCAGCACTAGAGATAGAAATTCTGCTAAGAAAGGGAGTCATCCAAATAGTCCCTCCAGACCAGATAGGATCCAGATTCTACTCAAGACTATTTTTGGTGCCAAAGAAAACCGGGGACTGGAGACCAATTATGGATCTCAGTGTATTGAACAAGTTTGTGAGAGTACAAAAATTCCGGATGGTCACAATACAGTCTATCCTCCCGCTTTTGGAAAAAGATGATTGGATGTGCTTGATAGATCTTCAAGATGCGTACTACCACATAAAAGTGGACAGGCCATCAAGAAGAATTCTGCACTTCCATGCAAGAGCCAGTCACTACCAGTTCAGAGTACTGCCCTTCAGACTCTCTACAGCCCCTAGAGTGTTCACAGAGTGCATGGCAGTTGTCACAGCTCACTTGCAACTTCAAGGATTCCAGGTGTTTCCATACCTAGACGACTGGCTCATTTCTGCCCCCACCAGACATCTACTGGAAACAACCCTTGCATACTCTCTCCTTGCTGCACAAAGGCTAGGCATAACCATAAACTGGCAAAAATCCAATCTCACCCCATCTCATTCAACAAAATTCATAGGGGCTATCTTGGACATGAAGAACTGCAGAGATGCTATTCCAGAGCACAAAATTTTAAGGATAAAGCAACAATTCCAATCCTTTCAAGGGAGAAATCCATGGCTCACTCAGTTCTACAGCTGTTGGATTCCATGGCAGCCTCCATCACCATTGTCCCCCTGGCCAGGTTTCACATGAGACTTCTACAATGGCTACTGCTCACCCAATGGTATCCCTTTCAGCATCCTCTTTCAGCCATGATTTGAGTAACCCACAGGTGCATACAGGATTTAAATTGGTGGATGAAACACAATCTGTCACAATGGTCTTGCCCCTTCTCTCCCCCAACAACCCAAGGCCACAGTGACTACGGACATCTCCCTGATGGGGTGGGGGGGGCTATATCCGGGACAGACTGTCCAAGGCACTTGGTCCAAACCAGAGGCCCATCTGCATATAAATGTTCTAGAGCTAAGAGTGATGCTTCTGGCGTTCCAAGCATTCCATCCCCTGCTGCCATCTGGGGCAATTGCGATTCAATCAAACAACATGGCAGTGGTCTGGTACATCAACAAGCAAGGTGTAACCAAATCTTACCCTCTTTGTTGAGAGGCCATGAGGATATGGCAAAGGGCGATGGCTACCAACCATTTTCTTCTAGCAACGCACATTCCCAGGAGTTCCAACGTGATAGCAGACAGACCCAGCAGGTGCATTCTCCAACCTCACGAGTGGTCCCTGACTCCCTTGATAGCAGCGGAGATCTTCCACCGCTGGGGCCATCCTTGCTGCAACCTCTTTGCATCCCCGACGAACTACAAATGCAGCAACTACTTCGCCCTGATTCCCCCTCCAGGACAGTCACCCAGGGACACTGTAGTCCACAATTAGCCCTCGGGGCTTCTTTACGCATTCCCACCCTTTCCCCTCATTCCCCAGTTTCTGAAGAAAGCCCGTCGGTTGAAGAGCAAGGTGATCCTCATAGCACCATATTGGCCTCGACAGATTTGGTTCCCCTTTCTTTGACCTCACCTACTAGATCGACCATGGATTCTCCATCCAACACCAGAGTTGATCTCACATCCACAGAACCTGATCCATCCCAACTTGAACAGCCTGAAGCTCACAGCTTGGCTACTCCAATTCTCTTGATTGCCAGGCAGAATGATCTTTCTTTACCAGTACGTGACATTCTCATTACATCTCATAAGTCTTCCACTAGAGTTACTTATCTGAGCAAGTGGAAAAGATTTACCTGTTGGCTGAAAGATAAACAAGTAGATCCCTTCTCAGCACCAGTGTCGATAATACTAGACTATCTGGCTGTCCTTTTTCAATCGGGTCTATCGGCCTCTACCATTAGAGTTCATTTGGCTGCAATCTCTAATTTTCATGAGGGTGTCCAAGATTCCTCTCTTATATCCCACAAATTGTGTAAGACCTTCAAAAAAGGTGTGAATCATCTGAAGCCACCTTTTAGGGAACCTATTCAACCATGGGATTTATCATTAGTTGTACAAGTTCTGACAATGTCACCTTTTGAACCAGCCTCTTCTTGCAACCTCAAGCATTTGTCATGGAAAACCTTGTTTTTGGTCGCCATTACTTCTGCCAGATGTATTTCTGAGCTTCAAGCTTTATGTATCAAGAGTCCATATCTGATTTTTCATAGAGGTAGAGTGTCCCTGACAACTAATCCATCATTTCTGCCAAAAGTGATCTCTGAAATGTCCATTAATCAAACCATTGAATTGCCAGTTTTCTTTCCCAATCATTTAAACAGAGGAGAGTATTGCCTACATACCCTAGATATCCACAGGCAAATCCATTTTTACTTAAACAGGACTAGGTCCTTTCGAAAATCTGACCAGTTATTTTTGGCCTTTTCTGGACCTACATTAGGATCTGCTGTTGCTAAGGTCACATTAGCCAGAAGGTTGAAGGACTGTGTGACCTTCATCTGTACACAACGTAATATCTCGTTGCCTACTACCATGAAAGCTCATTCAACAAGGTCGGTGGCAGCATCTTCTGCCTTCCATGCCAGAGCTTCTTTACATGACATCTGTGCAGCTGCAACTTGGGCTACGCCTCATACCTTCATCAATCATTGCAAATTGGATTTGGCCTCCAGGGGAAGAGCATCTTTCGGTTCTATGGTGCTCAGGAATGTTCTTCTATGAGAGTCTCCCAGGAATAGAGGTAGCTGGGCCTCTGTCCCATGTGTAAGGAATGAACAAGGATTAACAATATCAGATAAAGAAGTTATGTCTTACCATAATGTTCCATCTGTATTGTTGATCCTCGTTCAGTCATTATGACCCCCCTCCTTCCCCCTCCTGTGGTTTCTAGTGGATCTCACCATCCGGCTCTCTTAGGTATTTGACCAGAGGTAGCCTCTACCTTTTTTGACTTGCAAACACAATCTGAGGTAACAGGGAGAGGGGGATTGTGGGTGAGAGTTTAACTCGAGAGTTTGAAGCTGACGCGAGCTTGGAATATGGCCGGCTCAGTTTCGACCAGGTTTAACATCTGCCTGAAGTCTTAATAATGCAGTTAGTTTAAAACCAATTTTAGTAAAAAAACAAAGAGAAATTATCTAATATGAGGTAATTTAAATTAATTTTAAAATATGTGTGTTATATTTTAATAATATTGGCATTATTGGTAAATGTAAAGTTTTAGAAATGTAATTGTACATACCAAGACTGCTTTTCCTTTAAAGTTTAATTAGTAATTAGGATGATAGGCTGGCTGAGGCACGTGATTTTATTTGGCTCCCTTTTTAAATGATGTGAGAGTTCACTTTTTTATGTACTGATGAAGGGTGGTTAACCCGAAAGCTTTGCATTAAAAGATTTGGCGTGAATAGTGTTGGATTGTTCATATAGTGCTTATACAGTACCACCATCCTGTTCGTGACTATAATTATTTAAGCACTAGCTTAATGTATATCTATCATGGCTTAGTGGTACTTCATGTTGTGTAGTGTGTGCAAGGTCCAGGGTTCGAGACTTATTGAGGTGTTTTATTTTGTTCCTGAGCAGAACAAGGATCCTCACATACAGAGTGACTAAGGCACTTTTAAGCAGTTGTGAGTGGGTTTGCGTGCCTCGCATAGTTTAGCCAAGAGCAAACAATCGCAAACCCGCACAAACCCGCTCACTACTGCTTAACAGTGCTTACTCCCGCTCACCCCTGCACTAATTTCTTTGAAAGAAAAGAAAATGGAAAGATAGGAAAGTGGTGAAAAAGGGGCACAAAGAGGGAAAGACAGTATGGAAAATAGCTCAGGATGTGCAGGACAGGTGTAGGGAAGGTTCATAGCTGCCCATTTCTTCAACAGCAACAGCTGTGCATATGCAATAAATTTGGAGGTAGATATAAACCCTTCAACCCCTGAGAGAGAGAGGCGAGGACAACAAAGTATGTTGTAATGCCAGTTAAACAACATTTCATGTGTCCAGTGGACATGTGTGCAAAATGGGCAGCTATGTATGGGGCATAATTTTTTTTTTGGGAACAGATTGCCCTTTTTTTTTCAGGTGAGAGTGGAATGTGAGGTAGGGGAAGTAGGTATATTTGGGGAGGTAGGTTGGGGAGGTAAACTGACAAGATGGACAAGATGCATACAGGGGCAGTATATGACACGTGGTGGGTGAACACCTTTGACAGGGAGGGATGTTTGGAAATTGCAAGCCCATGAGCCCCCAGATGGAAACAGTGGGACTGAGGTCCCCACCCATGGGCAGTCATCACTGCACCTTCATGGCCCAGAAGGTGGCTGTGCTGAACGCTGTATAAGAGGGGCAGGCTGACCCGTGAGTTGCACCACTCGGGCCTCAAGCTGGCGTAGAGGTTCTGCAATAGAATGTTCAATCTCTCTATGCACCACAGCCCGGACCTTATGAAGGGTGATAGGTGCCTCTCCACCCAAGCTTGCATGGGGGGGCTGAGCCCCATCCCCTGCAGCACTTCCACCCAAAGGTGGCACAGGGCCAACAGAGGAGGAGGAGGAGGTCCCAGGCTGGGCAGCAGATCTGCTGGTGCCAGGTGAGATGGCCAGCTGAGGTAGGACAGGTGGGTCCGCTGGGATCGGCCTTCCCATCCGAACTATGTTTTGGGGAGTTTAATAAAGGTATGGGTTAGTAACAGTCAACAGCATTCCCAATTAGTTATAACAGCATGCAAAAGTATTCCCATTAACCCAACACACCAGATTTTCAACAGTGGAAAAACAAGCATAACACATGCATATGTAGAACAATAGTGGACATTACAACAGTATGCAGGTTTAATTGATGGCAACAGGCTACCAATATTGTGGTATTTTAACAGGGCATATACATAGAAATAAATGCAAATATTTATAAACCAATAGGACATATGTCCTAAAAATGTTTTGAGATTAGACATACCGATTGAGGTGTGGAATTGCATTTTTATGCACATACATTAGGGTGGAAAAAAATAGCTCAATTAACAACTTATATATCCTTGTAGTTTTCACTACATTCCTATTAACTGCAGTTATATGTCCCTTACATGTATTATTACACTGCCCAATGTCCTTATATTGTGCAAATGGATTTTGCTAGATCATTATATACATGAGCTGTATCTTACATACAAACTGTCCAAGATGCAGATGTTACTGCAACATATTTTGAGAGTTGCTCACACACACTACTGCTAAGATTATACACTGACAGCTCTACTTTCATATACTTATCTAGATATGTTCAGGTGAAAGTATCAGTTATATGTTAAGAGCTCCCTACATTTGTGACAGCACACTGACATTTCTGGGGAACACAATACCAAGCTACTCATGTGCCAGATTAACCTGTACATGCTGGCCATGAACCAACAGTTAAGGGCTTTCAATATGCATAAAAGCTACTGGCACTCCCTTCATCCACGTTATATGGGCCTACCCAAGTGTGGGTTGACACTGCTTAATACAACACTACTATTTGTAGAGTGCAACAGTACAACAACATATCAAAGAAAACGACACAGACACTCTCCAGGAATTATACATTTATTAAAGGATTATTACACTTTTATTTATTTGGTTAAAACACTTTTTAAAGGCTCTCTCATTTATTTTATATAACAGTACATGCAGAATAATTACTAACCTGCCTCATGATGCAGCCTTTGCAGCCTATCTTCATAGGCTTGCACATTCATAGCTCAGTCACCTGCAGCTGTGAAGTAAATGCAGTGATATTGAGACATACCTATCCATAGTATAGACAAGCATGGAAATTCTTAACTACTTAATACAATGGCTACTTACTCAGTACTGGAGCATTAGGCATCCTATGGGATTCCTGGATCCACCGGTCTAGTTCATCCCCCCTATGCCGCTTCAGGTCAGAATAATGGTGCCTGACCTGTTCACCAGTCAGAGGAACACCAGTGGCACTGGTGAGATCATGGGCAAGACAGTTCCAGGCCTCCGTTTTATGTTGGGTACCAGAGTCTTTGCTCATGTTTGTGGACAAGGAGCCAAACCATAATTTTGGACTCCTGGATGCCCCAGCGTTGTGCTCTAAACCGAGTGCCCTCACCTACACCAGCCATGCTGACTGCAGAAGGAAGCTACAACCAGTTATAGCAAGTATTCCCGCCTGTGAAGATTAAAAATGTCTCATTTCCCACACTTATTTGTGATTCGCTAGTTTTGAAAAAGCTGACCTGTGGGCACGCCTGCTTCGCTGATGTTGGCAATGTTTAAAATCCCTTTGATAGATATGTCTCTGTTGAAAGTGCATGTTTGTGAAATGCTATCATGGCTTAGTGGTTAAGTACTGTGAATATAGTGCACAGTATCCTGAGTTTGAGCTCTGTCACTGCTTTTTATTTTCCTGCTGGGCAGAACTGACTGGTTAAGGAACAGTAAAGCAGGTGTGAGTGTGTTTACCCGACTTTGCCCGACGTTGCGCTGGTTAGTGCGGAGTTGCGCAAAGGTAATCAGCAGTAATGTGCGGTGAGCCTGTGTTACTCCACCTTAGCATTGCGCAACTACGCGCAAATGTATTTAAATATGCTCAGTACTGGCAACATGTGGTTAGCAGTGCTTTATATTGCTTAAAATAAGGTACTCATGCCTCAGAATGCATAAACATTTTACCTTCATATATATAATTCATGCACTACTAAATTTAACATTTCACTGCTTTTTACAAAACTTATACATAAAAAAATGTCAAGAAATGTTTTTGTATACAGATTTCCCACAGAAAATGGAACGTGCAGTAATGGGACTCGAACTGGGACTGCCTCCTCTTTGTGTGAAAGCTCTAACCACTATGCTATCACTATGTTGCTTAATTTGCATATATTTTTCTTGTTATCGTCTTCTGGTGTCTAAGCTGCTGTAACTGTAGCTATGCAATGGGTAAACCAGCGCAACTATGCACAGCTATATCGGAAGATAAAAAAAAAATATTTTTATTTTTTATTCTGTTAGTTGCTGATAATATGGGGGAGTGTAGTGTTACATTGTACACATATGAGCGAACTCGCTCATTTAAATGTGAAGTTGCGGCATTTCTTCATTGCAGGGATGTGGATATTAGGACTGCTCGGAAGTCCGACATGCCCCCTAAACTCATCCATGATCCGTGTAGGCTTTGGAGTTGAGGCAGCGTGCCCTCATTAATATGCATGGCACGCTGCCATCATAATCTTACATTGGCGCTTCCGTGCAAGACTAATCTAGTCTTACACGGGAGATTAGTAAATCCAGGGGTATATTTTTTTAAGTTTTTAGGTGTTCTCCTTTAAGTGGTTGTAAACTAATGAAAGAAATGCCAGTACATAACAAAAAATTGCATCCAATAAACAGGGAAAAAAAATGAAGACTTCAGATCGCTCAGAAGACACATGCTAATTAAATGTGTTATTGTAGCAAGTTACTATGTTTATAACCTTATCAATTAAAACATCTTTCTAATTCTGGACATTTCTTCCTTAGTTTTTTGACTATGCCCCTGATTTTTGCACTAAGAGGTTGAGAGGTATTCATACCTCTTAACTCTTTTGGCTGGAGAATTCTGAAAAAGGCCCAAAAATCAAGGTGAGACTTTTTTTTTGAATATTGCACTAATTCACTTAAATCATCAATAGAACAAATGGTTTTGCATGAGCATATATCTTCCGATTTTGAAGGACATGAAGTATGAAACTCAAATGTTTGCCATTATTTAGTGAATTAAATCTTTATTGTTGAGCCTTTAATCATGATGTTTTTCAGGTTAACATTGTTTGGGGAAAAGCTCTAAAATGCACCACAGAGAAGCTAGAACCCCATTGCTTCTGGGGGCCGACACACATGTAATGATGTCATATAACTGTCCACACCCCTCTGTTCCATTTGCACATCTCAAAAGGTGTCACACTATGTGTGGTAGTACAAAGATGCTGTAAGCCTTAAAAAACCTAGGGCAAGTCACAAAACAAAAGCAGCTTGTACTGTCAAAACACAATTCATTCTGACACCAAATTCTTTTTGACACCACATAATATCTGTGCATTAGTACAAAAAATACACATTATGAAAATAGCCATAGTAAAGAGACACACATGGTTCAAGGCTATACTAAAACTGACATCATCTCAGGTCCCACTTTCCTTTTTAATTGAACTCACTTAAAGGAACATTAACCTATTCACCTATGGCTGCATGTGAGAGACATTTCCTTTACTCATACTTATTGACTCTTTGGCAGCTTTTTAACAGTTTACTGACTGTTTCAGTTCAGAGTAAGCAATCTTAGACCACAATAACCAGATGGAAAAGTGGTACAGTGGTTGCATTGTTGCCTTATAGCAAGAGGTTCTCTGGTTCGATTCTCTGCTGGGGTTTCTTCTGTGCAGAGTCTGCATGTTCTCCCTGCATCCATGTGGGTTCCCTCTGGGTACTCCAGTTTCCTCCCATGTTACAGAAATGTGTGTTTGGAGCATTTCTCCATGGGCCTCCACTGAAATTTGCCTTTGTTCCAAGTTGGACTTTCCCAGTAACAAATGTTAAATAAATAAAAACTTCAAGCAAGAATATGCACCTATAATGCAACAGCATAACATACAGATAGCTATGTCATGATCTGTGCAAATAGTTAATGGAGTATCCTATCAGTCACCTGGAACACAGTAAGCTTTTTTGATCTGTCCACCCTTTTTTCCCACTTTTGCGCATGGGGTTGGGAAGTCACTTCAGTAGTGACAATTGTCTAAAGCCAAAGTTCATACCCCTGGGTGGCTAGCCATAATGTTGCTATTCGTCTGTACCACAAACACACATACATGCACACACTCTCACACCTATGGACAATTTAGAGTGTCAAATCCACCTTGCATGTCTTTGGAATGTGGGAGAAAAACACAGCAGTGGGAGGAAACCAGAGCACCTGGAGAAAACTCTTGCAAACACAGGGAAGACATGTGAACTCCATGCAAAAGGCACCCCAGTGAAGAACTGAACAGGAAATCCTCTTGCTGTGAGGTGGTATCCCTATCTACTGCACCAGTGTGCTAATCCACCCTTTACAATCCATTGTTCACGACTGAAAATGGTAAAGACTCAATAAAATAGTTCTTAAGGGGCAGACCTCAGAATGAACAACATTATAAACCTTGTCGTCATCCATGTATATGCTTAGGTGCACAGCAAACAAGGCATTTAACTTGTTTGTGTTCCCTAGGTGGCACTGGCAATTTTACAACATTTAAATGAAGTAAAAAAAGTAAAAGAAATAAAAAGCAAACAATGCAACTGCAGGATATGGAAATTAGTTATACTCTACTGTTGAAATAATGTGGTTCAGAAGTCCTGGGCTGGTAGCATAGAGTCATAATGCCCTGACTACAGTTCAGGTGGCCCAAGTTTGATTAACATCTTGGGCATTGAAGGTGCAGGCACGGAGAATGCGTGTGCCCATCAAGGTGGGGGGGGGGTTGAGTGCATGGGCCCAACAGCACATGTGCTTTGTCTGATTTCCCTGGTGCAAACCAGAGAAAGGACTGTATGGTGCCTCATGTGGCTGAGCAATAACATCCTGCAGGTGTCAACCCTGTAGAAGTGAGGGTAGGTCCAGCACTGATGGCCATTGCACCCTCCACACTAGATAGGTGCACTGAGGTACATCACTTAATAGAAAAAAAACACCCCTCCTGACTCCCTTCAGGATATGGCCTGAATACCCTTCATTTAAAAATTACCAGTTTATCTTTCTTTCTAATCATCAGGTGTATGTCTACACCCTTCCTGACTTATACTGCATGCTTGCAGTGTGCATCTTCACTTCCTTTATCCCTGTCATGACGCCTACTTTCTGCAAATGTTTCTTTATAATTGTAAATACCTGCTGCTGTTTATGATAACTCCATTCTCAAGGTGTTTAACTTCCTTTACACATATCTTCTCCAACATATATGCTAATTTTGTTACTTACGTCTGGAAAATAGCTATGTCTTTCCTGAAGTAGGCAGTCCAGAAAATAATATAAACATTCAGCTCAGCTCCCCTTCTTTTATTACATTACAGGGGTAGGAGATGGAAATGTTACAGCATTCAAACATATGTCATTTTAAACTATTCTGCATAGCCATTTGAAAGTATCTGAAATCACATAGACAGCTACACTCTGAGGCTTGAATCAATAGTTGAATGCTCTGTCAGAGTAAACAGAAAGATATATTCATTTTTAGCAGACTTTGACAATCTTTCGTCTCTGTCAGTTGTTAACTAAACCCACACGTGTGATATGCACCTTGCCAGTGTTAAATGAACTGCATTTAATTAACAGGAACTCAGCAAATGAGTCTTTAGTTCAATGGCTGTAAAATCAGTATGACAATGAATATGAACATACTTGCTTTTAACAGCAACAGAAAAACACAGATCTTACTGACAAGTGTTGCAGTTCAGAATGACACTGATGAAAATATCGAAAGTAAACATGTATGGCTACAGATCCTACAAATATATGTGACTGGATAAGTGGATGGACTAGAAAACTGATTGCCAGGTAGTCGGGGAGAGAGATGTTGTCTAAAAGCAGGTAAGAAGTGCGTTGCCAAATAGCTCATAATGATTCTTTCCCAGATGCAGAGAAATTAGATTTTTTTTTTGCTTAAATTTAGAAAATTAATAGTCAGACTAACATCTAGATAAGCATATGTGTGAAGAATGTGAAATCAACATGAATGTGTTAAGTGATGAAAACATCAAATGTGTTAGATGCAGTGATAACAATGCTGTATTTGTGAATATGCAAATTAGCATTCCTTGCATTCAATACAGAAAACATTTTTGCTAATTAATGTGTGTTCTGTAACCTTTTAATTATCATACAGGGTATAGTATTTTGAAACCAGGATCCAACAAATCCCCTACCATATGTGACTAATTTAAATTTCTATGTCTGTGTATGAATGTTATGAAAATCATAGCCAACTGCTTACTTCTATCATTTACAATCATGTTATTGTCAGGAAAAGATGTCCAAGTTTATTTTTGTTTGCAATTTAATCTATACTGAAACTTGTTTATTCCTCTTCTGACATCTCATAATCTCCATAAAATGTCTGAAGTATCCCATAAGAGCATTGGCTTCTAGATTAATTTCCTAAAGGAAAAAATATACTTGGGAACATCATCTGATATATTATGTGGATGACAGTATACTTAATAAAAAGTATGACCGCTCACTTGTACAAAAGCGAAGATCGCTGTGTGATCTTTGCGTAAGATGTATTCAAACATAGGTCAAAGGAGAGCAACTGCATGGGTGGACGATTGAGAGTAGGTAAGTTTTGTTGCTCGTTTATCCAGAGGGAAATGTGGGAGTTCTTACCACTCCCAGACTGACACTTGACGAAGGTTTGTGGCACAAAGTGACAGCACAATTTCCTGCTGGAACACAGGTGCAGGTGTCTTGGTACATTGGCTTCTCCTAAAAAATAAATAAATTCATGCCATTCAGTTATATTTAATGGTGAATACATTATCACTCAGGTAAAGTGCATATAAATGCATGCAAAAGATTAAAGCAGTCATGACTGCATGCATATTAAATCATTCTTAAACTGCAAACTTTGTTGGACCAATATAATTATTGAACTTCATTTTAAATGCATTTAAGGTAAGCTTCTTGTTATAAGTTTCCATGTGTCACCATATTTTGGGTAACCCAATTACTGTCTTTGCTGTTCTAAAGTCTGTTCTCTTTAGTGATATCTGTGTAGGAAGATAAGCATTACTTTCACAGCCCACTGCGATGACTGCCATTTTCACTTAGTTCAGTAAAAATGTTGATTTCCCTGAACAGGCCATTCATACCTCTCAGCTGTCCTTAGTTTGCCTTATATTTTACCTTGTTCCTTATAAAATGTTTGATTTTCTGGTAAACTGCAGAGGGCTAGTATCCATCGGTGCAGACAGGCATTAGAGTTTCATACTTCTTACTCTTCAGAAAATGCATGTTGCGTTCAATCCTGTTGTTCCATTAATTTTTAAATTAATTAGAGCAATATTTAATAATTGTCACTGATGGACTTTTATCCCCACATTATTTTTGGTTTTGCCCTGAACTATTGCTCAGAGAAGTTGACAAGTCACTTCACAGGGTAACTACTGCTGAAAGCACCGCAGTGTTGAGTCAAATGTAACAAATGACAGAGACCCTTACAAGGGGATGGTCTCCCCAATAAAACACTCAGTTTATTGAATGCATTTTTATGATGTGGTTTTCATCTGAGACTAATTTTAATGAATTGACATTCACTGAACTGACATGGAACCCCTATTTGCTCTGAAGATTTGCATAAGTGGTAATTCAGGTTATACATCCACATTTACTAATTATGTGTCCCTTACAACACTAGTGATACCTCAGAGAAAGGTAAAGAAAAGGTTCACTGAAAAACAGTAGAATAAAGAAATGTATTACTCATGAAAATGCATGCCAGACTTTGATTATGATTAGCCTTGTAAGTTGGATCTTATTATTCTGAATTTTAAAACTGGTATATTTGAAACACTAAGCTTATTTAGATCTATCTAGCTGAAACCATTACGTTTCCTTATGATTTACTGATTTTCTAAGCTACTTAGAGTGGTGCAGGGCTGAAAGTAATAAAGAGTGTGCTATAGCCGTGGTAACCTCTTCTTGACTAACATTATTGGGATATGGCAAACTTGGCTTATGTTTACAAGGGGCTGCTCTTCGGCTCTAGTTATGTCTCTCATTGTGATCATTGCTTGAGTTAATCAATAAAGCACATTAAGACTACATGTTCCTGTCAGGTACTACATCTGATCAAAACACATAACGTCTAAAACAATTGCTAATATATAATCACATACAACCTAATAACTTGAGTGAATCGACAGATGGAATGCATGTACTAACTAAATCTTCTGGATTAGGGCCAGAATTCATGCCCTTTGTTGTGGAACAGATTGTCAAAAATCACGGTCCAACATTACTGGTCACCACAACTGTAACAAAGCTTAATCCTTCTCATACCAAGTCCATATTGTACCAGAACCACTCTATGGCATCCATATACTCTGTCGGGCCCAGGTAACAGTAATCAGTATGGTCCTCAATTACTACTGACTGTCTAGAGAAGCCAGTCCATTGTGCCATCTTGTTTTTACAAATTTAATAGTCAAAATCTTCCAGTTTTTCCAGATTTCCACTCAATCTCAACTTGTCTTCCAGATCAACCAACTTTCTTTCGACTTAATTCCATAGACTTAAATCAGGCCACTGTTGTGCAAAGACAGCATAGCATCAAACTGTGCCTTCAACCATTCACTGAAATTATCACCAGATGATCTGACTTCCTTCATCATTCACCAGCCCTGAGGCCACTTTAATCTCTTATCACACTGCCTCCATAGCTCCATCTGTCAAACATTTCCAAAGTCTGTGCTTTTGACAGCTATTATAATTGGTAACATAAGGAATGATATCTGTCAAGAACCCTGAACTTCTTATTATGAGTCTCCACACAGATATCTTCTGCACTTTTGCACAGATCTGAGGATATCATGTCATATCCAGAATGACCACTTTATCTGTCACTAAGACCAAAATCAAAATGGATATCAGGTTAAATGAGCAGGTAATAAATAAAGCAATGTTATGTATATTTTATTGAGCAGCTGAAGGGAGTGACCAACCTCATATAGCACTATGACACTTTCCTGCCTGGATCTTCTTGTTACCACCTATGCTGCCTCCTCTAAAGAATTTGGTGCCTATATGCACCGAAGTAAACTCCCCTGTCCATCACTGATCACCTTAGTCATTTCTAATTTCTTATTAAGTGTAAGCCCATAGAAAAAACTCACTAAGCTTTCCATCAACCCATATATCACTAGGTGGGTTGCAAACTGCCTCACAGATAGAACCCACAGCGTGAAAGTAGCTGACTCCAAGTCAGACTGCCTATTTAGTCACAAGTGGAGTCTCACAGGGTTCGGTTCTGGGTCCTCTTCTGTTTGGTATCTACTTCTCTGAAGTCCAGACCAACATGAAGGGACTCTGGCTGACAAAGTTTGCAGACAATTACAATTTGGGAGCTATTATTAACTTCCCAAGTGATGTTGACATCCTACAGAATGGCCTCACTGTGACCAACGACTGGTGTCAGAACAATGGCTTTAAGCTCAATGCCACAAAATGTGTCGTCATCCCCTTTGGGAAAAACCCGGTTCCCATGAATTACCACATTGATGTTAGTCCACTGAACACAGAAGATGTTATAAGAGATCTGGGAACACAGGTTGACAACAGCCTCTCTTTTGATCACCACATAGACACTGTGGTCAGAAAGTCCTTCTATGTGGCACATCTTATTACTAAGGGTTTTGCATCCAGGAAGAAAGAGGTCATTGTCTCCCTCTACTCTTCCCTCATTAGGCCAGTCATCGAGTACAATGCCCATTTGGCATGTACCTCACTAGACACCTGCAACAACTGGAGAGGCCACAAAAGTACCTCACAAAGAGGATCCTAGGCCTTAAACACTTGTCCTATATGGACAGACTCAAAAAACTCCAACTATTCTCTGTCTCATTATGTCTATATCTCTGCTTGACTTACAAAGCCATGTCTGACCCAGCTTTGTTAGAAATGCTACGTCTAAAGAAATTTCAATCGCTGCGCAGCACATGCTCCAGAGACCTCAACCTCATTACTACAACTAACAGAACATGCTGGAGGGACAGGTTCATAACCCAGAGACTGCCCATGCTATGGAACAGGCTTCCCATACATGACAAGCAGAGCACCTCTGCTGACCATCTTCAAGAGAAATCTTGATAAGTGGATGGGAAACAGAAAATTCACCCTGGGGATAACACCAGTGGCTCTACTCGACAGAGGCACTGGGAACTAAGGTCGGGTGGCACTATGCCAGGGTAATCCTATGGTAGGGTTGTAAAGGCCCCAGGGCCATTAGCCTAGTACATACCTATGAACTTATGAACCATGTCTGATCTCTGTTGCCTGATCCATTCCATCTCTTTGGAAAGTTTTGTTTTTTGTTCTTGTTTTTGTGAGCAAGGCTTCAGCCATCAAACATCATTTTGGCCCATATACTGGCTAGTATCATCTTCCCCATTTTCTACTTCATGCCCCTACCTTGTATATCTGTATGCTCTACTGTTTTAATTCTTCTGTCCAGTCCTCATCACTAGCTCTGCAGGTCACCTCTCTCCCCTTTCCCATTCCCCATGTTCCAACTCCTCCCTCTTTGATTGTTTCAGTTTGTGTCAAAGATGAAGTAGTAGATAACATTTCTTATTTCACTAGGGATGGCTTCCACCTCTCATACCAAGGTTTTTTCATATTAGCTAAAGCTTATGCTGCCCCCCCATTCAGCTGTTTTCGGCAGAGACCCTGTACTGGACATTCCAACATGGCAAAATTAAGCTCGGTTTTGGACAATGTAGCTGTAGCACTATTCACCACTGGCTGTTTAAACAGAAATGTATCAAAATTTGAAACTCTCCTACAACTCAAACACATTCGTAGTTATATAGTTACTGAGACATGGTTTCGCTGCAATGACAGCTTTCCTTCCCTCTATACCAGATTTTAGTGTGTATCATACTGTCAGAACTTTGAGAACTGTGTCAGAATTTCTATATTTATCAGAAATGCTATCACCTTAAACCCATTGCCCTGATATGGAGGTCCTGGATATCCAAATCACCACTAAGAATCTAATTACAGAAGCCATTGAAATTGCCTTACCTTTGAGGGATTAATGATAAGACTAAATAACTCAAGGGGACTTCACTTACCCAAGCATTGATTGGCACACTAACACTTCTAAAAATAGATATCGTCAGCATTTCCTAGACTTTTTAATTCCAGTGTGTTGTGGACACCAAGAACTACCCACTTGTGGCTCTAATATGGTTGATATAGTTTTTAACAACTTAGTTCCTGCCTGTAACCCACTCATACCTCCTCATCTCTAGTTAAATCTGATCACAAATCAGCCACCTTCTTTGTTAGGTGTAGTGGTACCACCACACCAACAAACGCTGCTCTTCTCAAACTGGCCACGGCTTTAGAGACTATTCCACTGACAGGTATTACTGAAAAATGAGGATACCTGGTATAAACCATAACATTATCTCTTGGTTTCCAAACTGAATATCCAACAGTTCCCAAGTTGTGAAAGCTGCTTGCACCCTCTCTGAACATAAAACCATAACTAGTGGGCTACCACAGGGATCATTTCTGGGTCCCCTCCTGTTTGGAATTTATTGTGTAGACATACATGACAATTTCCCTGAAACACAGATGGCCAAGTTTGCTGTCAACTGCAAGTCAGACACTGTTATTTGCTAACACTAAACAGCTCCAGCATGGGCTGGAATAGGCACATATTTAGTGTATTGTAAGTGATTGCGAGCTAAAATGTGCTGCATAATAGTGTTCTGTAAAACCCTGCCCCATCTCATCCATATGGTATACAGTACTCTTCTTTAGACTGACACAGTCATAAGAATTCATGAGCTTAACTGTCTCTCATTCAAACATCATATGTATACCATAGTCAGGAAACCCTTCTTTATTTTATTTTATTTGACATTTGTTAACCGGGTTAGTCCAATTGAGCTAATACCCATTTTCAGTAGAGACCCAAGGAGAAAAGTTCTAGTGTTAAAAATATAAAATTACATTCATAAATACACAGAGAGAGAAAAATAGCATGCATTCATAGTTTTACATAGTAGAATATAGGGAAACTGCAGTAGTATCATATAACTGAACATGCAGATTACAATTTAAAAAAAATTGCAAATGTCCAAAAGTGGCATTTCAGACAGTATAAAGTGGATTACTATATGTACAACTGAGACTGGGTTACTAGGTCAGACTGATTACAATTAAAAATGTTTACAGTTGTGCGAAAGTAGCATTATAAACAGTATAAAGTAGAATATATACAAATGAGTCTGTCTGTGTCACTAGGTGTAGGGAGTTAAAGACAGATTAAGAGTTTCAGTAAACAAACAGAAATAGGATACTATTTAATAATAAAAATAGGAAAAAGCGTGACACTATGGTGTTGAGAGAAATAGTGGAAAAAGCGAGGCACTATGGTGTTGAGAGAAATAGTGGAAAGGATTGAGATGAGACATAAACTAATGTAATAAATACCTGTGGAGGGAAGAGCTGGATATTGTATTAGAAAACTAAGCAAATACTAGAAATTATACAAATTAGAGGAAGTAATAGATACTGAGATGTCATATTTACTAATATAATAAAAGATAATTATATAGGGAGATTGGGGAAGAAAGAAAGATTGGGGATAAATAAGCAGGTGTGGAGTTAGAGGAAGGATTTGTGGAGGGGTAGGAAATGGGTGGGAGGGGTTTAGGTAAGTTCATGGTAAGGAAAGATCCATGAGCCTAAGAGGAACAATTTTAATTGCTTTTTGAATTGAGAAGTGTTAGAGGTATTTCTAATGTAGTAAGGAAGTTTGTTCCAGGCTAGAGACATGTTATATGTCAAGGAATTGTTGGTCAGAGCTTCTGAGTGGTCTGATGGTGGTGTAGAGGGATAGAAGAGAAAATAGGGAGGGGCAGGCAGTAGGTTTGTACAGGATGGAGTGAGCGACTTGTAGTTGTGATATGAGACATTGGTGGGGAAATTCTGACCACTGCAGTTGTTTTAATGAAATGCAGTGTTGAAATTTGCAGGGTTGGTTTGTTGCAAATCTAGTGATTTTATTGGAGGTTTATTCAAGTAGTAAAATTAATGAGGCTTGTAAGTTGGTGAGGATGGGTGCAGCATAAAGAAGTCCTGGTTGTAGGAAAGCTCTAGCTAGGGATAGTTTGGTCTGAGGAGTAAGATATGTTTTGTAACGATACAATAACTCTAATTTGTGGTGTTTCTTTTTAATACACAGATGAAGATGCTGGTCAAATTTAAGCTGATCATCAATAATGGTGCCGAGGAGTTTTGCATGTAGGTCAGGTTTGATGATGGTGTTGTTGAGTGAATGGATGGAGAAGGAGGATATTTGGTTTGAGAGTGAGTTAGGTAGGAATAGTAAGAGTTTGGTTTTCTTGGGGTTTAGGATTAGCTGGTTTTAGGTAAGCCATGTTTTAATGGAGTAGAAGGTGTTTTGACTAAGAATAAGAAGATCTAGCATATTATTTGAGGTTATAATTATGGGTGAGTCATTGGCATATTGAATAAGGGCAGAGTGGTTGCAGATGAAGTGGACATTGTTGATAAACATATTAAATAGTAGGGGGCCTACGATAGAGCCTGTTTTTATAGGTGGAAAAGGTGAGCATGAAGTGAGCCATTGGACAGATTGTAGTCTATTAGAACGGTAGCTGGAGAACCACTGAATGGTGGAAATAGAGAGGTTATATTCAGTTAGTTTTGTTAGTAGTTTGCAGTGAGACACAGTGTCAAATGCTTTGGATAGGTTGAGGAAGAGACAGGTTACGAGTTGGTTTTTGTCTCTGACCTCTGCAACTGTATGAGTAAAAGATAAGAGAGCAGTAGTAGTGCTGTGGTTAGGCCAGAAACCATGCTGAGTAGGGGTTAGGAGGTTTTCCATGTATTAAATATTTAATACCTTCTATCTGGAAAAGTTAATGTTCAAGGGAATATCATCAAGATCCAAAAAAGTCCTGCTAGTGCTGTACTCTTCTCTTATCAGGCCCATCATTGCATACAGTGTCCACTTTGGTATGTATAAGTCCATGCATATCACTGAACTGGAAAGGGCCCAACCATGTCTTACCAAGACCTTCAAATATCTCAGTATATTAGCACAGCTATCCTTACACACAGTAGCCTGGTGACTGTTACAGAATTGCATGTCTCGCTTTTGGAACCATAAAACACCCAATCCTGTCTGAATTCCTTATTTCTCTGCAAAACCTGTGCCAAACACCCACACTGGATACTTAGATCTACCTCAACAAATAAACAAGAATCTCTGAAAGGATAAGTTTCAGATTTGTTTTCCAAATTTATGAAATAAGTTACCATAAAAGGGCATTACTACATTGGCTACTTTTAAGGCAAATCTTGATGAATGGGTGGGTAGACACAAATTTTCATCTGTGTTATCATGTATGTTCCTGGTTACTTTATGAGGTGAACACCATTCTGTGATCAAAAATCAGTGGCAAGAAATTTTAGAACTTTTAAGTCTGTTGACGTAAAGATGTATATGGCTAGGTATTGTCTGCTTCTCACAATTGTCTCTCTTGTATTGCTCTTATGTTCCTACTTTACATTAGCAGCTTGTGGTTTCTGTTTTTCCACTGCTGTGATCAGCTGAATGTTTATATTCAATGAACCATGAGGGATCAGCATTAATAGGGTTGATAGTAGTGTGCACCCAGAAAACAAGCAAACAAAAAAAATAAAAATAATTTTGTAATCTAGTCTTACAAGCCTTCTGACATTACAGACCCTTAACAACTTTGTTGCATTTCTCTGCCCAATTTCTGTTTTCTCTATACCCTAGCAGAAGTGGAGTGTCCAGAACCACACAAAGACTACCTCTTGTGTTGGCTTAGCTAGAGTCCATACAGAATAAAAAGAACTTCACATGTTATATGTATTAACCACATGTCCCAGGATCACTAAACTTTCTTTATTGCATTTTCACAGTAATTGGCCCCCTTTCAAAATCTGTTAAATTATAAATAAGTCCATTTTCATTTCACTTGCTGCACGGACCTTACCACACATTTGCACACTGTGTTTTTCCTAATCTTAGAGATTATTTTGTACTTTTCTGCATTTAAGAAAATATAACCCACATTTATCCAGTCCTCTAATCCTGCTAAGTCTCTTCTTGTCCTACCCATTTCACCGTTATCTATCTGCCAATATAGGTTTGCATGATTTTTTCAAAGAAACACATTATCTGCAACTAGAATGGATTAGTACAAATGCAGAATTTAAATACAAACAAACTCAGAATTGAACTCTGTCCCATGTCACTTGTAAGGCTTGTGCAGTCAGTCAGGATTCACTCTATGTGCTGTTGCTTAGCCAGTTGGTAATAAGACTTACTATCATGGAATATCTACTCCAAATCTGGCTAAGTTAAAAGCTAATCTTTTTTTTTTTTTTTTTTTGACTGCAACACAGTTTTTGTAAATAGCAGGTAAGCTATAACCAAATACCCTACCATGTTTATTACTTCACTTGTCTAATATGACCATCTCTCTCTGAATTAATGCACCTTTGAAATCTGTAATCCAGTAGCCATAACAGATTCCAAACTGCGGTTAAACTGTATGATTATTAGTTTACTTCTCTCTTTCTTCATAGTTTTTTTAAAGTGAATGCAAATAAGTAACTTCCAACCATCATCCATGTGATTTATTAATAATCATCAAGAACTGTAACTAGCTTATCTAGTACCATGTGCAGTTCCACATTCTGGTGGCCCTCAAATTTAGGTTGAGGAGCAAATCGAGCAACAAAAAAAACACAAGTTCCTCTCTCTCTCTCTCTCTCTCAGCCGTTAACCAAAACAAAAAAAATGTTCTTCTGCTTGAGACTGTTACATTCCTCCTCCTGCAAAAGCATGAAGCAGCTTGCTGCATTTAGACTACTGTACTGTACCATAAATATAGCACTGGCATTCATTTCTGAAGGCCAGTACATCAATAACACCCCATGAGCAGCTATTGATTGCACCCACTAACACCTTGCCCTTGGTGCCCTCTTTCCTCTGCTCTAGCTATACTTCTGAAAGCATGGTTAGAGACATGGCTACTTCAGTATACAGTTCTGTCAAAATTTTGAGATGAATTCTTTCAGAATTTTGGACAGAGTCCAACAGGGGACTACTGCTGTGTCCATCTTCAGTTTTAAGCATTCTTTCAGGGCACCATGAAAGGTGAATTGATTTGCATCAAACCTGTCATCCCAACTAGATGTTATCATGTGTGGTTTAATCACATCTCCTCCTCTTTATGAATATGGAAATAAAACACCTGTTCAATATATCTCTTGCTTTTTGCTCAACTTCCCTATCTTCTTTGTTTTTAATTTCCGCATGTCTCCTTCATAGTTTAGTTTGCTCACCTATGTATCCAAAAAAAGGTTGCATCACCCTTCAATACTCAGTTTCCACTTCCTTCCTCTGTACTGGCCTGTGCTTCACAAACTGCCTTCCATGCGTTTTAACGTTTTATCTCATATGGATGGTACAGTGGTGCAGCTGTAGCATTATTGTCTCACAGTAAGAGGTTCTCCAGTTCAATTCTTGGCTGGAGTGCCTTCTGTGCATAGTCTGCGTGTCCTCCCTGTGTTTGTGTGGGTTTCCTGCCACCTTTCGAAGACATGCATCTGGAGCATTTCTCCCTGGGCTTCCGCTGAAAATTGACAATATTCCAAGTCAGACTTTCCCAGTTAATAAATAACATGCCTTCTGACTCTGGCTTTCATTAGAATTCCAGAATGTCAGCCTTTTCTTTATAAGTTCATATTCCAATTCTATTAAGAACTCCATGTTTTCTGCCTTTGTAAATTATTAAACTCTGTCAAAAGTTTGTTGCTTCTTTCAAAGCAATTTTATTTCTGTGATTTTCATGCCTGTCTTTCAGACTGTTCTGTAATGCTGCTTGCTTAAAGTCTGGTGCATGTAACGTGATGTGTTATAGCTGTATATGGACAATGAGCAGTGCATCGTTTACTGATCATTACGGTCCTTGGGGTACCAGCTTCTTTATCAACCATTCTCCTTTCACCAATCAGCAAGTACAGTCCAGGGTCTGCAGTTTAAAGGCAACATCTGTAGGTCTGCCAATCTGCCTTTGTAGACACAACAACATTTTTTTGCAACACTGCCTTGCCCCCACACACACACACACACACACACACATATGTAAATGAGGTCTGTAAAAAAAACTCAGCTATGGTTTGAAACTCATATTCCTGCCTGTTTCATAAGGGAGCATTTAGTGACCATGTCCCTCCTGCACCTCTAATTCTCATTGGTCAGCTCTCCTGCCTGTCACAGAATGCTGTTCAGTTTTACAGATTAGACTGCCTAAAACAGAGTTCTGCACCTGGATGAAGTGATTCTGTTTTAGGGATACTTAACTGAAAAATATTATTAATGAGTCATACTGATATTAATTTTGAGAAAGAAAATTATTTTAAGTGAATTATGTTAATGTGCACAACAAGGAAGCATTGTCCTCTGTCATCTCATGGAAGCAGAGTATGAATGTAAAATCCCAGAGGTTTTGTGCAGAGCTAAATGAAATTATGGAAAGGGAGATGTTAAGGGTCTCTTCTCTGGCACACCATCCATTTCCCTCTGGTATCATTGTCATCTGTGTGTCTAAAATATGGCAAACCATCCACAAGTTCAGCCTTTGGCTCAACGGTAAATGAAAATAAAATGTACATTTCTACACTGTGAATGTAAATAACTACAATGTTATACAGTAGAGACTAAAGTTAAGACTATCTTGCAGTGTGGTACAACAATGTTCTGTGTAAACTCATTTTTTTCTGCTTTTATGTCTAGTGCTACATTAGTAAAAAGGATGAATGTGTCATACAGTCAGTTTTCTAACAGATTATTCGCTTGACCTGTGATCTGTCATTCACATGGGACTTTCTCTCTTCCTTTAAAGACAATAATGCATGCATACAATAGTTATTTTTATTCTACAGCAAAGAAGTGTGCATTTAATAAGTCCCTTAAGGGTTGCCTTTTCTACCAGAAGTTTAGTTTGACTTTAAGTGAAAAAAGTCAGCATTCCAAGTTAAATCCCACACCTGGTCATCTCTTTAGATATCATTTTTTTTATTAATGATTCTAGTTTAACAGCAAATGGTTAAATTTCCTGTATCTGTGGCATTTGATAAAATGAACATTAGGTTGAATCACAAAACACTCAATCCAAATGGTTCAAAAATCATTTGACTGAAAACTCATTTTCAAATCACAGTTAGTAAAAAACAACATACAGAGAAAAGTACAACAAAAGGCATTTTTGAAGTGGAAGGGAGGAAAGCCCCTTTACTTAAACAGGCTAACTCAGCAGTGACACAACCTCAGAGAAGTGGCCACACCCAGTGAATAACTCTTGGTGCGGCTGTGTACCAGCAGGAATTATCCAAATGGGACACTGATTTCCATCTTCAGGACTGGACAAATGCACATTTTCTTACATTTCTACATGTTTATACTTTTACAGTATAGCACTAGGTGGTACTAAATCAGATTCTGTGAAATGAAATTTCAGCTAAATAATCACTCACTAAATGTTTTCCACCATTTTTTATTCAACCAAACAAGACACTTTTTACCTTTCTCTTTCTACTCTCTGTCTGCGCGCGCACACACACACACACACACACACACACACACACACACACACACACACACGCACACACACACGTGTGAGACCAAATTAAAGAGTCTAAGCACCCTATGATAGCACCCCAACAACCCCTGCTAATGATATGTTTATATATATATATATATATATATATATATATATATATATATATATATATATATATGGGTCTACTTCAAATTACCGAAATGCCAGTTCGCCAACACGCGGAAGAGGAACATGAAAGGACCGACAATGCAGTTGACCGACATGCTGAAATCCCAACAGCTGGAAGACCGACAAGGGGAACGTGTAAGCGCGACTTGGCAAGTATGTGCTAGTGAGGGATTTAGGATTAGGGAGCGGACAGGTAAGTGTGCAATAGTGAGGGATTTAGGGTTAGGGTGTGTGAAAGGTGAGTGTGCGGTAGTGTCGGAGTTAGGGTTTGGGTAATGTAAGTGTGTGTTAGTGACGGGTTTATGTTTTAGGGTGGGTTACGTAAGTTAGGAATAGGGTGCAGGTAGGGTAAGTGTCTGGTACTGTCGGACCTTAGGGTTAGGGTGGGTTAAGTGAGTTAGGGTTAGGGTGCAGGTAGGGTAAGTGTGCGGTAGTGTCGGACCTTAGGGTTAGGGGTGGGTTAAGTGAGTTAGGGTTAGGGTGCAGGTAGGGTAAGTGTGCGGTAGTGTCGGATCTTAGGGTTAGGGGTGGGTTAAGTGAGTTAGGGTTAGGGTGCAGGTAGGGTAAGTGTGCGGTAGTGTTGGACCTTAGGGTTAGGGTTTGGGTTAGGGCTAGTGGATATGTAATGTAGTGTAATGTGTTGTTTACGTGTAGTGTGTTGGTGTGATGGTGTTCGGTGTTTTGCGTTGTCGGTATTGTGTGTTGACGGTTGTTTGGTGTCGGTGGTTTGTGTGTCGGCGAAATGGCGTGTCGGTGTTCTAAAGTAGACCCATGTAGATATATATATATATATATATATATATATATATATATATATATATATATATATATATACAGACAAACACACACACTCACACACACACACACACACACACACACACACATGCATGCACACATACACACACACACACACACACACACACACACACACACACACACACACACACACACACACACACACACTCAAACACACACACATGTGTATAAATGCACGTACACATCCATGCATATAATAACTAACATATCTTTATATGGTGCACCGTATTTCATTTTAAACAGCCAACATTGACTGCAATATTATCGCCCACAAAAGGTTGACATTAGAGTAATTGACACAGTGCAATACATGCAATGAGAAACAGCCTCAACACATGCAAAATCTAAATTAATTTTTTTTTTTTGCAGGGAGCAAACCCCCTTGCACCCCCAGACCTCCTGCTAAGCATGGGGTAAAGGCAAATTTCTCTACCCCAAGATTTGCACAGCAATCAACCAATTAGTTGACTATATGCAAATATATATTTATATATATATATATATATATATATATATATATATATATATATATATATGGGTCTACTTCATTTGATCGAAAGACCATTTGACCTAAGTCCATTTGATCGAAATTTCATTTGACTGAAAACCAGTATTCAAGGCAAATAACAGGGATTTGTCCCCCTCCCCAATGTCATGCAACCCTGGAGTTGGTATATATAGTTAGGGGGGGTGTGGGGGTGCAGATTGTTTAAAATCTGTACTTTTTGTTTTATTTTCTTCTTTTAAAGGAAACCTAGGTAGGGGGCTTCACCCCCCCACACCCCCCCCTTAACTATATATATACCAACTCCAGGGTTGCACGACATATATATATATATATATATATATATATATATATATATATATATAGGTTCATAGGTAGGTACTAGGCTATTGGCCCAAGGGCCTACGTAAGCCTAGCCAACAAGGTTCCCTTGCTTACGCCACCCAAGAAAGTTATTTTCCTATGCCACTGTCGAGCAGAGACACAGAAGTGATGCCCGGGGTGTATTTCCTATTTCCCATCCAGTCATCAAGATTTTTCTTGAAGAGTGCTAATGAAGAACTTTGCTTGACATAGATGGCTAGCCTGTTCCATAGTATGGGAAGTCTCTGGGACAGGAATCCATCCCTCCAGCATGTCCTGTTTATTGTGGTGACAAGGTATAGGTCCCTAGAGTGTGTAGCTTGGAGGGATTGGGAGTTCTTTAGGTGTAGCATGTCCAACAGCTCTGGGTTTGACATAGCTTTATATGTTAGGCAGAGATCACCTCGGAGTAGGCGATATGCTACGGAATAAAGCTGGAGTTTTTTGAGATGGTCAGTCTAGGGCATTTGTTTGAGGCCAGTAATCCTCTTTGTGAGATACTTCTGTGGCCTTTCCAGCTGCTGCAGATTTCTTGTGAGGTACATTCCAAAAGGGGCATTGTACTCTATAATGGGTCTAATGAGTGTCGAGTAGAGGGGAACAATGACCTTTTTTTCCTGGATGAGAACCCTTTTATGATGAGGTGTGCCATGTAGAAGGGCTTCCTGACTACTATGGCAATGTGACTATCAAAGGAGAGACTACTGTCCACCTGGGTCCCAAGGTCTCTTATCACACATTTGGTGTTAAGTAGATTGCTGCCTATGTGGTAGTTCATGGGTACAGAGTTTTTACCAAAGGGGATGACACTGCACTTTTTGGCATTGAGTTTGAGGCCATGGATCTGACACCAGGCATCTGTCTCATCGAGGCCCTTCTGTAGGATGTCCACATCATTTGAGGACTTGACTATGGCTCCTAGTTTGCAGTCATCTGTGAACTTCATTAACCAGAGGTCTTCTGTGTTAGCCTGTACTTCAGAGAAGTAGATACCAAACAGGAGAGGTCCCAGGACTGAGCCCTGTGGTACTTCACTGGTTTGAGGTCAGATATGGAGTCTGCAACTTTTACAGTGTGGGTTATGTCAGTGAGCCAGTTGGCATCCCATCTTGTGACGTAGGGATTTATACCTAATTTTGTGAGTTTAGCTATCATTCCAGAATGGGGGATGGTGTTGAAAGCCTTGGCAAGGTCAAGATAGGTTGTGTGAACCAGCTTACCCTCATCTACGGCTTTGGTGATTGCCCCAAAGAAGTCAGTCAGGTTCAGGAGGCATGATCTGCATTTCACCAACCCGAACTGGGTGGGATCCAGAGTTTGGAGGTTACCAATGTCTTTGTTTAGGAGTTCCATGATGATATGTTCCATGGCCTTGCAGACCAGGCTCGTCAGGCTAATAGGTCGATAGTTCCTGGGATCAGTGGTGGCTCCCTCTTTGTGGAGTGGGATAACTGTTGCTGTGCACCATTCAGTGGGCACAAAGCCTGATGCGAGGCTATTATTGAACATGGTGCTTAAATGCGGAGTCAGTTCGTTCTGAAGTTCGTGTATAATGCGGCCTGGGATGTTGTCCGGTCCCATGGATGCTGTGTTTTTGGCTTTAGAGAGTGCAGCTTTTACCTGCGTAGTTGTGATTACAGGGACTCTGCATTCTTCCTGTATAGATATGGGCCCTTTAGGGGGTGAGAGGGGGGGGGGTAAAGTTAGCACTGAACCTATCTACCAGGATGTTGGCAATATCAGTTGGTTCTGTAATTTTCGTGCCGTTGTGCTGTAACTCAGAGCAGATCTGGGTGTTACCATTGAGATTCTTGACATAGCTATAGAATGCTTTGTGGTTGTCCTTAGAATTAGTTGCAATTTTGTTTTTGTAGCTAGCTTTGGAGGATCTTATAAGGGATCCCAGCTTCTTACTGAGGCTGACCAGGGAGCTCCTACACTCATGGGATTTTACTCTCTTTTGCAACAGTTTCTTCCTTCTGTTGTACAGTTTGTTTATGGCAGGGGACCACCAGATTGGCTTCCTTTTTTGGAGGATAGCATCTTGGTTCTGTTTGGGATAGCACGATCCATGCATCTGTGTACATGCTATAGAGTGCATTTTTGTAGCATTCAGCAGTTGTAACTGTATTGTCCATCTGCATGGGTGTCATGAAGTTCACCAGTTCTGTCTTAAGAAGCATGATGTTGGCTTTGGAGAAGTTTTTTACCATGGTTTCCTTAATGGGGGGTGGAGGCGGGTTGTGGATATCAAGGGTGATTAGCTCATGGTCGGATCGGACCAACAAGGACTTGACTTCAGGTGTGGAACACTGGTCACTCATGTTGGTAATGACTAGGTCTAGGATATTGTTGCCCCTGGTGGGGGTG